>NC_143032.1:26725000-26885000 GCF_057628025.1 Oncorhynchus mykiss
CTCAGTTTCCACCTCATTTTGTGGGCAGTGTGCACATAGCCTGTCTTCTCTTGAGTGCCATGTCTGCCTACGGCGGCCTTTCTCAATAGCAAGGCAATGCTCACTGAGTCTGTACATAGTCAAAGCTTTCCTTAAGTTTGGGTCCATCACAGTGGTCAGGTATTCTGCCACTGTGTACTCTCTGTTCAGGGCCAAATAGCATTCTAGTTTGCTCTGTTTTTTTGTTTATTCTTTCCAATGTGTCAAGTAATTATCTTTTTGTTTTCTCATGATTTGCTTGGGTCTAATTGTGCTGCTGTCCTGGGGCTCTGTGGGGTGTGTTTGTGTTTGTGAACAGAGCCCCAGGACCAGCTTGCTTAGGGGACTCTTCTCCAGGTTCATCTCTCTGTAGGTGATGGCTTTGTTATGGAAGGTTTGGGAATTGCTTCCTTTTAGGTGGTTGTAGAATTTAACTGCTCTTTTCTGGATTTTGATAATTAGTGGGTATCGGCCGAATTCTGCTCTGCATGCATTATCTGGTGTTCTACGTTGTACACTGAGGATATTTTTGCAGAATTCTGCATGCAGAGTCAATTTCGTGTTTGTCCCATTTTGTGAAATCTTGGTTGGCGAGCGGACCCCAGACCTCACAACCATAAAGGGCAATGGGCTCTATGACGGATTCAAGTATTTTTAGCCAGATCCTAATTGGTATGTTGAATTTTATGTTCCTTTTGATGGCATAGAATGCCCTTCTTGCCTTGTCTCTCAGATCGTTCACAGCTTTGTGGAAGTTACCTGTCGCGCTGATGTTTAGGACAAGGAATGTATAGTTTTTTGTGTGCTCTAGGGCAATGGTGTCTAGATGGAATTTGTATTTGTGGTCCTGGCAACTGGACCTTTTTTGCAACACCATTATTTTGGTCTTACTGAGATTTACTGTGATGGCCCAGGTCTGGCAGAATCTGTGCAGAATATCAAGGTGCTGCTGTAGGCCCTCCTTGGTTGGTGACAGAAGCACCAGATCATTAGCAAACAGTAGACATTTGACTTCAGATTATAGTAGGGTGAGGCCGGGTTCTGCAGACTTTTCTAGTGCCCACGCCAATTTGTTGATATATATGTTGAAGAGGGTGGGGCTTAAGCTGCATCCCTGTCTCACCCCACGGCCCTGTGGGAAGAAATGTGTGTGTTTATTGCCAATTTTAACCACACACTTGTTGTTTGTGTACATGGATTTTATAATGTTGTATGTTTTACCCCCAACACACTTTCCATCAATTTGTATAGCAGACCCTCATGCCAAATAGAGTCAAAGGCTTTTTTGAAATCAACAAAGCATGAGAAGACTTTGCCTTTGTTTTGGTTTGTTTATTTGTCAATTAGGGTGTGCAGGGTGAATACATGGTCTGTGAATACATGGTCTGTATGGTAATTTGGTAAAAAGCCAATTTGACATTTGCTCAGTACATTGTTTTACATCAGTACATTGTTTTCATTGAGGAAATGTCTGTTGTCTGTTGTTAATGATAATGCAGAGGATTTTCCCAAGGTTGCTGTTGACGCATATCCCACGGTAGTTATTGGGGTCAAATTTGTCTCCACTTTTGTGGATTGGGGTGATCAGTCCTTGGTTTCAAATATTGGGGAAGATGTCAGAGCTAAGGATGATGTTAAAGACTTTTAGTATAGCCAATTGGAATTTGTTGTCTGTATATTTGATCATTTCATTAAGGATACCATCAACACCACATGCCTTTTTGGGTTGGAGGGTTTTCATTTTCTTTCCTGTAGCTCATTCAAGGTAATTGGAGAATCCAGTGGGTTCTGGTAGTCTTTAATGGTTGATTCTAAGATTTGTATTTGATCCTGTATATGTTTTTGCTCTTTATAGAGCCAAAAAGATTGGAGAAGTGGTTTTCCCATGCATCTCCATTTTGGATAGATAATTCTTCATATTGTTGCTTGTTTAGTGTTTTCCAATTCTCCCAGAAGTGGTTAGAGTCTATGGATTCTTCAATTACATTGAGCTGATTTCTGACATGCTGTTCCTTCTTTTTCCATAGTGTATTTCTGTATTGTTTTAGTGATTCACCATAGTGTAGGTGTAGGCTCAGGTTTTCTCGGTCTCTATGTTTTTGGTTGGACAGGTTCTCAATTTCTTTCTTAGATTTTTGCATTTTTCATCAAACCATTTCTCATTGTTGTTCATTTTCTTCGGTTTTCTATTTGAGATTTTTAGATTTGATAGGGAAGCTGAGGTCAAATATACTGTTAAGATTTTCTACTGCCAAGTTCACACCTTCACTATTACAGTGGAATGTTTTACCCAGGAAATTGTCTAAAGGGGATTTGTTGTTGCCTAATTGTTTTTTGGTAGATTTCCAAACTGCATTCCTTCCATCTATAGCATTTCTTAATGTTACTCAGTTCCTTTGGCTTTGAAGGCTCATGATTGAGTATTTCTCTGTTCAAGTAGACTGTGATTTTGCTGTGGTCTGATAGGGGTGTCAGTGGGCTGACTGTGAATGCTCTGAGAGACTCTGGGTTGAGGTCAGTGATAAAGTAGTCTACAGTACTACTGCCAAGAGATGAGCTACAGGTGTACCTACCATAAGAGGCCCCTCGAAGCCTACCATTGACTATGTACATACCCAGCGTGCGACAGAGCTGCAGGAGTTGTGACCCGTTTTTGTTGGTTTTGTTGTCATAGTTGTGCCTAGGGGGGCATATGAGGGAGGGAATGCTCGCTCTCTTGCTCTCTCTCTCTCTCTCTCTCTCTCTCTCTCTCTCTCTCTCTCTCTCTGTCTCTATCTACACTGCCACTTTTCCTAAGGATGGCAGGCTGCGAGGAGTGAGGAGGAGGAAAAATTCTGTAGTCAATCTCTGCACCATATGGGCCGATTGATAAATGCTAAGTGGCTCGCTCAAACCATTCTAGCACAAATAATTGTAATTTATGATGCCAAATCTTCAGATTCATCACGGACTAGGCTATGCCCCTGTCTCTGCTGCCACGGCCACACAGCATTATGGGCTGTATCGCGTTACCCTCCCGTCCACTTCCTAATCCAATCATCCAATCAGAGGCTGGTTTAAGAACCAAACCTTCCACGACAGGCCGTTGTCGTTGACGACTCAGGACGGTAATGACTCTCAAGCCATGATGGGGGTTGTGGGTCAGACTCAGAGACCACAGTAATGAAAGTTTATGTGATGTTTAGGAGGCGTCAGTCTGGGCTGGAGTGGTGCCATTAGACTGCCATCTTAGAACCCTGATCATGGCTGAGGTATCAGGGTTTCAGGGTAACACAAAGGGTATAGCCCATCTTCTCATAGAATTTGTATTTCCAATGCCACATATTTAGTATTATCAAGTCATTAGAACAGTTTGGATTGTCTCCTCCATTTTACAATTAAAGTGTTGCTTTATTGGCAGAACGCACTAGTATCCAAATTAGTCTTCATGTAGAGAGCTACCTTTAGTACACCTTCATAAAGTCAAATTCACATAACAATTCCAAACTCTTGTCCTAAAGTAAGCCTTGTCCGAGCCAGAATTGCCAATATTGCAGGAGCTCATCTCCTGTTTCTGTAGAGTGAGGCAGCTTGATGTAAAAGTAAACCCTCTGGGCGGTCATTGTCTCATTGTCGGTACCAAATTACGACCTTCAACTGGAATGGGACCCTTGTCCCCTCCAGTCTGTAGTCCAGTGTACAGTACGTGCAAAACGCCACACATTTCCCCCCAGAGACTGGTAGCCAGCTATGTATTATGCCATCAGGCTTGTTTAAACCAAGTGCCAGATATGTGAGTGCCATACCAGCCAGATCACTTCTCTGCTGAATATAGAATCTGTGGTACAGGGCATGTCAACACCTCATATACAGTAGATATGGTAGCATGCAAGCCACTAGCACTTATGAGTAGAGGCACAGTGTTAAATGGTAGAGGACAGAGTGTGTGCTCCATACACGCTCCAGCCCATGTGGCAATTCCATGCCAAGACAGAAATAGACAGCTATATCGATTGGCATGATACAGTATGAGTGTCAAGTACCAACCTGTCCTGCTAACCTCATAACACAGCAAGGTGAAGCCAGCGGGAGTCAGAGCCTGCTCCATTATGGTATCCATTTTAGGACACCCTCAGCCCCAAGCCTCAAACCTCAATTTTGATTTGATTTCTTTGACCATTTCAAAACACAATTCAATCACACATGGACACAATGCATCTACAAATAATTGAGGGTAACACAAACAAGTGGGATGTTAGGGTAAAGTGTGCCATTAAGAGATGTAACCTGGGGTAAAGGGTGCCATTAAGAGATGTAACCTGGGGTAAAGGGTGCCATTAAGAGATGTAACCTGGGTAAAGGGTGCCATTAAGAGATGTAGCCTGGGGTAAAGGGTGTCATTAAGAGATGTAACCTGGGTAAAGGGTGCCATTAAGAGATGTAACCTGTGGTAAAGGGTGCCATTAAGAAGTGTAACCTGGGGTAAAGGGTGCCATTAAGAGGTGTAACCTGGGGTAAAGGGTGCCATTAAGAGATGTAGCCTGGGGTAAAGGGTGTCATTAAGAGATGTAACCTGTGGTAAAGGGTGCCATTAAGAGGTGTAACCTGGCGTAAAGGGTGCCATTAAGAGATGTAACCTGTGGTAAAGGGTGTCATTAAGAGATGTAACCTGTGGTAAAGGGTGCCATTAAGAAGTGTAACCTGGCATAAAGGGTGCCATTAAGAGATGTAACATGTGGTAAAGGGTGCCATTAAGAGGTGTAACCTGGCGTAAAGGGTGCCATTAAGAGATGTAACCTGGGGTAAAGTGTGTCATTAAGAGATATAACCTGGGGTGAAGGGTGCCATTAAGATATGAAACCTGGGGTAAAGGGTGGCATTAAGAAATGTAACATGGGTAAAGGGTGTCATTAAGAGATATAACCTGGGGTAAAGGGTGCCATTAAGAGATATAACCTGGGGTAAAGGGTGTCATTAAGAGATGTAACCTGGGGTAAAGGGTGCCATTAAGAGATGTAACCTGGGGTAAAGGGTGTCATTAAGAGATATAACCTGGGGTGAAGGGCGCCATTAAGATATGTAACCTGGGGTAAAGGGTGCCATTAAGAGATATAACCCGGGGTAAAGTGTGTCATTAAGAGATATAACCTGGGGTGAAGGGTGCCATTAAGATATGAAACATGGGGTAAAGGGTGGCATTAAGAAATGTAACCTGGGTAAAGGGTGTCATTAAGAGATATAACCTGGGGTAAAGGGTGCCATTAAGAGATATAACCTGGGGTAAAGGGTGTCATTAAGAGATGTAACCTGGGGTAAAGGGTGCCATTAAGAGATGTAACCTGGGGTAAAGGGTGTCATTAAGAGATATAACCTGGGGTGAAGGGTGCCATTAAGATATGAAACCTGGGGTAAAGGGTGGCATTAAGAAATGTAACATGGGTAAAGGGTGTCATTAAGAGATATAACCTGGGCTAAAGGGTGTCATTAAGAGATATAACCTGGGGTAAAGGGTGTCATTAAGAGATATAACCTGGGGTGAAGGGCGCCATTAAGATATGAAACCTGGGGTAAAGGGTGGCATTAAGAAATGTAACCTGGGTAAAGGGTGTCATTAAGAGATATAACCTGGGGTAAAGGGTGCCATTAAGAGATATAACCTGGGGTAAAGGGTGCCATTAAGATATGTAACCTGGGGTAAAGGGGGCCATTAAGAGATGTAACCTAGGGTAAAGGGTGCCATTGAGAAATGCAAAGGGTGCCATTAAGAGATGTAACCTGGGGTAAAGGGTGCCATTAAGAGATGTAACCTGGGGTAAAGGGTGCCATTAAGAAATGTAACCTGGGGTAAAGGGTGCCATTAAGAGATGTAACCTGGGGTAAAGGGTGGCATTAAGAGATGTAACCTGGGGTAAAGGGTGTCAGTAAGAGATGTAACCTGGGGTAAAGGGTGCCATTAAGAGATGTAACCTGGGGTAAAGGGTGCCATTAAGAGATGTAACCTGGGGTAAAGGGTGCCATTAAGAGATATAACCCGGGGTAAAGGGTGCCATTACGAGATGTAACCTGGGGTAAAGGGTGGCATTAAGAAATGTAACCGGGGTAAAGGGTGCCATTAAGTGATGTAAAGGGTGCCATTACGAGATGTAACCTGGGATAAAGGGTGCCATTAAGGGATGTAACCTGGGGTAAAGGGTGTCATTAAGATATATAACCTGGGGTAAAGGGTGCCATTACGAGATGTGACCTTGGGTAAAGGGTGCCATTAAGAAATGTAACCTGGGGTAAAGGGTGCCATTAAGAGATGTAAAGGGTGCCATTACGAGATGTAACCTGGGGTAAAGGGTGCCATTAAGAAGTGTAACCTGGCGTAAAGGGTGCCATTAAGAAGTGTAACCTGGGGTAAAGGGTGCCATTAAGAGATGTAACATGTGGTAAAGGATGCCATTAAGAGGTGTAACCTGGCGTAAAGGGTGCCATTAAGAGATGTAACCTGGGGTAAAGTGTGTCATTAAGAGATATAACCTGGGGTGAAGGGTGCCATTAAGATATGAAACCTGGGGTAAAGGGTGGCATTAAGAAATGTAACATGGGTAAAGGGTGTCATTAAGAGATATAACCTGGGGTAAAGGGTGCCATTAAGAGATATAACCTGGGGTAAAGGGTGTCATTAAGAGATGTAACCTGGGGTAAAGGGTGTCATTAAGAGATATAACCTGGGGTGAAGGGTGCCATTAAGATATGAAACCTGGGGTAAAGGGTGGCATTAAGAAGTGTAACCTGGCGTAAAGGGTGCCATTAAGAAGTGTAACCTGGGGTAAAGGGTGCCATTAAGAGATGTAACATGTGGTAAAGGGTGCCATTAAGAGGTGTAACCTGGCGTCAAGGGTGCCATTAAGAGATGTAACCTGGGGTAAAGTGTGTCATTAAGAGATATAACCTGGGGTGAAGGGTGCCATTAAGATATGAAACCTGGGGTAAAGGGTGGCATTAAGAAATGTAACATGGGTAAAGGGTGTCATTAAGAGATATAACCTGGGGTAAAGGGTGCCATTAAGAGATATAACCTGGGGTAAAGGGTGTCATTAAGAGATGTAACCTGGGGTAAAGGGTGCCATTAAGAGATGTAACCTGGGGTAAAGGGTGTCATTAAGAGATATAACCTGGGGTGAAGGGTGCCATTAAGATATGAAACATGGGGTAAAGGGTGGCATTAAGAAATGTAACCTGGGTAAAGGGTGTCATTAAGAGATATAACCTGGGCTAAAGGGTGTCATTAAGAGATATAACCAGGGGTAAAGGGTGTCATTAAGAGATATAACCTGGGGTGAAGGGCGCCATTAAGATATGTAACCTGGGGTAAAGGGTGCCATTAAGAGATATAACCTGGGGTGAAGGGTGCCATTAAGATATGAAACCTGGGGTAAAGGGTGGCATTAAGAAATGTAACCTGGGTAAAGGGTGTCATTAAGAGATATAACCTGGGGTAAAGGGTGCCATTAAGAGATATAACCTGGGGTAAAGGGTGTCATTAAGAGATGTAACCTGGGGTCAAGGGTGCCATTAAGAGCTGTAACCTGGGGTAAAGGGTGTCATTAAGAGATATAACCTGGGGTGAAGGGTGCCATTAAGATATGAAACCTGGGGTAAAGGGTGGCATTAAGAAATGTAACATGGGTAAAGGGTGTCATTAAGAGATATAACCTGGGCTAAAGGGTGTCATTAAGAGATATAACCTGGGGTAAAGGGTGTCATTAAGAGATATAACCTGGGGTGAAGGGCGCCATTAAGATATGAAACCTGGGGTAAAGGGTGGCATTAAGAAATGTAACCTGGGTAAAGGGTGTCATTAAGAGATATAACCTGGGGTAAAGGGTGCCATTAAGAGATATAACCTGGGGTAAAGGGTGCCATTAAGATATGTAACCTGGGGTAAAGGGGGCCATTAAGAGATGTAACCTAGGGTAAAGGGTGCCATTGAGAAATGCAAAGGGTGCCATTAAGAGATGTAACCTGGGGTAAAGGGTGCCATTAAGAGATGTAACCTGGGGTAAAGGGTGCCATTAAGAAATGTAACCTGGGGTAAAGGGTGCCATTAAGAGATGTAACCTGGGGTAAAGGGTGGCATTAAGAGATGTAACCTGGGGTAAAGGGTGTCAGTAAGAGATGTAACCTGGGGTAAAGGGTGCCATTAAGAGATGTAACCTGGGGTAAAGGGTGCCATTAAGAGATGTAACCTGGGGTAAAGGGTGCCATTAAGAGATATAACCCGGGGTAAAGGGTGCCATTACGAGATGTAACCTGGGGTAAAGGGTGGCATTAAGAAATGTAACCGGGGTAAAGGGTGCCATTAAGTGATGTAAAGGGTGCCATTACGAGATGTAACCTGGGATAAAGGGTGCCATTAAGGGATGTAACCTGGGGTAAAGGGTGTCATTAAGATATATAACCTGGGGTAAAGGGTGCCATTACGAGATGTGACCTTGGGTAAAGGGTGCCATTAAGAAATGTAACCTGGGGTAAAGGGTGCCATTAAGAGATGTGAAGGGTGCCATTACGAGATGTAACCTGGGGTAAAGGGTGCCATTAAGAGATGTAACCTGGGGTAAAGGGTGCCATTAAGAAATATAACCTGGGGTAAAGGGTGCCATTACGAGATGTAACCTGGGGTAAAGGGTGGCATTAAGAAATGTAACCTGGGGTAAAGGGTGCCATTAAGTGATGTAACCTGGGGGTTCGTTTTAGAACGTCTTCCTCCTCTCACTGGATCCGAATCGATTGGAAGCTCCACTGTTGTGACACCATGACTTAGCGCAGTGCATTTCATCCACACAACAAACAGAATTAAACTGTGTCGAAATACAGAGCAAACACTCTGTATGTTTGTCTTAGACAAACCACAGAAGCAGACATGGTCCCCCATATTGCATTTCAGAAACGTGTGTTTATCTTCTGTGAGTGTTGCAAACCCTCCTGTGCTTCACAGGGAGCTGGATGTACCATTAGTTAAACCATCAACATAGGAGTCTGTCCTGCCTCTGCTGTCCCACTGGTGTATAGCTAACCTTATTGTCTTAATACCTCTCCCTGTGTAACGTGGAAAACATACAGTTCCTTATGCATCACTAAAGGGTGGAGAGAGAGAGAGAGAGAGAGAGAGAGAGAGAGAGAGGTAGAGAGAGAGAGGTAGAGAGAGATAGGGAAAGAGAGAGAGGTAGGGAGAGAGACAGCGAGAACAGGAGAATATTGGAAATGAACAAACACGTGTGACCAATTCAATGTCTCTCACGCGCTTATCATGTCAAAATCCTACTTTCATATTGAAATCAGTCTTCATTTTAAGGGGAGACCTGTCACAGACTCCGAACGGTGTGTTTCAAAAAGGCTCCAATTTGATTGAAGAGCTGTTTAGAATGTAAAAGGATTCATCACTGCCAGCAGCATGGATGTAGAGACAACACTCTTTATAGTCCCTCACTCTATTGGGGTTGTCACTCACCACGTGTTGCTTGAATACTGAGAATAGCGTGAATCAAGAAAGGAGAGGGCCTCCATCTATTTTCATGCAGGATGTGTTCTAAACGGCCTCTGATTCCCTACGTAGCGCTACATATCTCTGGTGTGCTATATAAGGAATAGGGTTTCATTTGGGACACAACCACTGAGTTCTGTAGTTCAGTATTATCTTCTTGGGGGACGCAGATAAACAGAGGTCAGCAGGGACTAATCGTAAATAGACTCTGCCATTCATTCATTCCCATAGCAAAGCCGCACATGAAACAAGGCCTCTCAGTCATTTTGGCATGGCGTTTTTGTCCTGCATGTTTTCCAGCACCTGTCTCCTCTGTACTTTGACGTGACCCGGCGCAGCTGTTCCACAGGTTTTGAACCACTCACAGTTCCTCACAGTTCACTGTTTGATTCATATCCACTTAAAGTCATTATTTTATCCTCTTTTCCGCATAGCTATCACAGCTCCGCCCAGGAGCACTTAAAAACGGATCGAACACAAACGGCGTTCCCTATTTTACAGGCCTGTAACCTTAGATCCTCTGGTGGCAAAGGAAAAATGAATATTTTTTTTTCTCTCTCTCTCTCTCTCTCTCTCTCTCTCTCTCTCTCTCTCTCTCTCTCTCTCTCTCTCTCTCTCTCTCTCTCTCTCTCTCTCTCTCTCTTTCTCTCTCTCTCTTTCTCCTCAGACAGATGGCTTTAGGCGGCATTATCAACCCTATGGTAATTGAGTGAGTGGAGCCATGTTCAAATGTAGGACAAGACAGAGGCAGAGGTGGAGAGACACTAAACAGGATGTCAGGCAGGGCTACTTAGCTACTGAGCTAATTGTACGCACCTCTCTCTCTCTCTGTCTCTAGCTCAACCCCCCCCCCCTCTCTCTCTCTCTGTCTCTAGCTCAACCCCCCCCCCCCCCCCTCTCTCTCTGGGCCCAAGGTAAAGACAAACCCCTCCCACTCCTGTCAATGCATTTACCAGCAAGAGAGAATGGGAAAATGAAATAATGTTTAACAAAATGCTGCACATACCACCCCCTGCAGAAACAATCAATCTACTGTAGCTTTGACCACTGAGACGAGAGTGTTGGCAAGTCTGTTGAGAGAGAGAAGGAAAGAACAAAACAACTAAAAAGGGGAAACAGGCTAAATGTCTGAGTGAATGTCCAAGGCTAACGATTTTCTATACATTTTTGGTCCATAGAAATGACAGACATTTAAGAGGGAAACCATTGAAAGGCTCCTGAAGGCTTACGAAACCCTTTGGTCAAGGGTGTGTAGATTGAGATTGCAAAACTGTTTTATAACGGGTCAGAAAACTATTCGGTGAATAATTGTGATAGCTATTTCAATCTTCCAATCTTACTTGGTGGGAAATACGATGGATATGTATAAGACAATACTGTTTGGATAACTGTAAATACCACAAGCCTACATCAAAGCTTGGTTGTATTTGCTGTCCAACACAAGGTCTTAGCTGGAGAATGTTAGGATGTTTTCTGTATGGATTGCGATTTGCCGAACATGTAATTGAAGCTTTAATGGCTTGCATGAAGCATATCTTTCTTTGTGTTCTTTTATAAGGATCCTCAAATACTACTACACAGATCATTGAGTCATGGTACAAAGACAACAGAGAGTATATACTGTATGTTAAAATAACAACCAAATGGTTATGTTCTCTTTGGTTCTGACGAGAAATTTTAATGGATGTCTTGCTGAATTATTACAATTCTAACTTGGATTAGAGTTCCATGTTGATCAACAATTGCCAGCATAGAAAGACAACTCCCCCGTCCCCCCTCCTTCCCCCAACCTCCTCGCCCCTCTCCTGAAAATGTAGCATCTGTGCTTTCAGCTATTTGTATCTAAAACAAATTAGTTACCTTGGTAATGGCACAGCAAATGCAAGCCCTCCTTGTCCAGATAGCAGGGTCTGTCTGTCCTCCAGTCTTAATGGAGACGGCTTTTCTGTTTGTCTAGAAAGACAGGAGAGGCCACTATTCAAATAGGGCCCACAAATGATACAGGCCATTGATGATCACGTCCCCTGATTAGTTTATTTTCTGTATTTCTTTGTTATTATGACCCCCCTCCCTTCCCCCAAATCGTGTGTGTGTGTGTGTGTGTGTGTGTGTGTGTGTGTGTGTGTGTGTGTGTGTGTGTGTGTGTGTGTGTGTGTGTGTGTGTGTGTGTGTGTGTATGTGTGTGTGTGTGTGTGTGTGTGTGTGTGTGTGTGTGTGTGTGTGTGTGTGTGTGTGTGTGCCTGCTACTTCAGGGCCACATAATGGGCTGGGTGGGCTATAGAATGTACAGAACACTAACAATGGCCCTGTTTCAATTCCAGGGCAGCCTTCAACTAGTTCTTCAGAAATAGCAGGCTGAACATACCATATATCACAGATAAGATGGATACAAAATAGCCAGAAGAAAATGGACAGATGTGTGATTTATTCAGGTATGTAAAAATTATTTTTAGACTCCAAATAGCATACAGTCTTAAAAATAAAGATAAAAGATGGAACCAAATAAAGTTATCGAGAGCGATGCCATAGAGGAATCATTTTAGGTTCCCCCGAAGAACCATAAATGGGATGGTTCTTTGAAGAACCAAACATAAATCCAAAGCCAGAAATGTTTCAGCCCTCCAGGACCAGAATTGAATAGCTCTGTTTTAGGGTTTTAAGCTTTATTTGCATATTTCTCAGGGTGCCTTTCGAGTGAATTTTAGTTACCAGTACCAGAAATGACTGCCATTGCTAGTGGCAGAGACATGGTTATTGCATTCCTTCATTTTCAGTCCTGTTGCCATCACCAAGTGAGACCCGAAGTGAATAGGTCATTAAATACTATAAATTCTCTAAGACAACACATATTTCATAAGGCTTTCTTTTGAGGATCTAGCTTTATCATAATACAGTGGCCTGAAACTCACTGTTTACAGCCCACATCAGACCTGCAACTCACATTATGCTATTGGAATCCAGCCAGAGTGAGAATATCCAACTTTTTAAATGTTTTATTCACTTACAACTTGCCTTCAGAATGACTGTAACTGTTGGGGAAATTAAGATTTGAGAAACTGGAACAATCATTTCAGTAGCGGGTGCAATAACTCCAAGTAACCAATTGAAATATGTTATATTATTTATATTTGAGTAGCATAAAATTAAATAATGAATCAATATACATGTAAAAACATAGATATTGAAACAAACGGTTCTAAAAATCAACCTGCAGTAGAGCATGCTGGGAAATATGATAATGATGGGCGTGGTTTTGGCTCAACTCAGGTTATTAACACAAACACTATGGTTATTTTACACCACTTTTTACACCAGTGTCAATTTAACCTTCACGGTGTTATTTTAACTGTCGAATCAACACTAGAAATGTTACATTGAGAAATCAACACCAGTTAACACTGGCCAATTTGCTGTGTGCCATGAAAGGGACACATCTGCAGGCTTCCATACATTTCCAGAACCTTTTAGAATTCTGAAGAACCGTAGATGCCACGCCAAGAACCCCACAATTAACTCAAAGGTTCTTTATCAGACAAGAGCCGTAAGAGCTGAGGAAGAACCGTTTAAGAACCTTTCTTTTTTGTTCAGTGTACAACAATGAGTAAGACATGGGTTACACATTAATGTGAAGATGTGTGTGATTGTGTTGTTGTTTGACTCATTTTCCCAACAGCTTCTGTTCCGGTAGCTTTAAGTCCTCAACTTTTCTGGAGACAATGACAGAGGCGTATGGCAACCCGCAAGCAAGTAATAGCCTGTCCCAAATGGCACCCTATCCCCTATACAGTGCACTACTTTTGTCCAGAGGCCAAGAAGAAGCCCATAATTGGTCATGTCACAATACATTTTGACTGTACGGGGAACATCCAGTCATTGTTTGGTTGGGACTGGATGACAGCGGTGGATGTTGTGCAATGAGCTGAGTGGGCAGGCAGGCAGGGTACTTTTAGTGAGCTCAGAGAGAATTCTACTGGCAGACACACCATGTGAATGGAAGTCAGTCCTTCTCTTTCTCTCTCTCTCTCTCTCTCGCTCTCTCTCTCTCTCTCTCTCTCTCGCTCTCTCTCTCTCTCTCTCTCTCTCTCTCTCTCTCTCTCTCTCTCTCTCTCTCTCTCTCTCTCTCTCTCTCTCTCTCTCTCTCTCCGGTGAGTTTAAATGATGAAAGTAAGAAGGTGACACCTTTAGTCCAGCAGGGGAGGTCGGAGGCTATAAAGTCAAAGTGAACTCATTTAGTCCTTTTAAATATCTTTACAAACGACTTTTGATCCAGTTTCATCAATCCCCAGCACTGAAGTTTGAACAAATAAATGCTGCCAAAGCCAACGACACCGCATATTAGTGATATGTTAGTGATATGTTAGTGATATGTTAGTGATACTGCAGAGTGGATAGAGAAGGCTACTACAGACTGTACTGTATACGCAGCACTGTATGTTTTAACAGGTGCCTTTCCGCGATAGCTACAGGAGAGAAGAAGAGGGGAGATCTGCAGGAGATTTCCTTTGGGGGTGTTCGATGCGTGTTTCGAACATGTTAGCAAGCAGGAAGGAGGCGTGAAGTAATCATGTGGAACTGGAAACCATCTGACACGATAGAGAACAGAGAGAGAGAGAGAGAGAGAGAGAGAGGAACAGGTGTTAGTTAACCTCTCATGCCGTCCTGTCCAATGTTAAATAGGACTTAAGGCACTATCCAAATTACTATACACATAACAGAAAGGCCTTTGTTAAAGAGAAAAGTACCATAACAGACATGTAGTCCAGTTTCTCCTCGTCATCCAGTGCCACTTCACACTGAAGCTACAATCCCAGCAGAACAAACCAAGATACAGTATTGTACTCCTGGTCAACTGAAAAGTAATAGAAAGACAGGTTGGATGTGCTCACTGACTATTTGGATGGAATTACACTAAGAATGAATACGCCTGGGATTCCATGAAGACGCCACGCTTTGTGAACATTTTTAAGGGAGCGTATTGTACAGATGTGGGATCTTAATTTGACCCGTTTCTCACAGCAGGAAAATAATCCTGCAGCAACCGGAATTGTTAATTGTTGTGTGTATTATAAGTAATGGACATTTTTGTAGGGATTGATAAGTACATTTTTAGTTAGGGCAAATCAAGTCTGACATTTTAAAGTGGAAATTACAAACTTTAAAAGCCTTTTTAAACCTTGAATACCATACAAGTTAACATTTCTTGCTGTGCAGGAAATTTTGTGGAACAACAGGGTGTTCAAATTAAGATCCTACATCTGTAAGGACACCATCCCTCACCATCATCATCCTCTATCCCCAGTCTGCGTGATGTGCAGGGGGAACAGGAGTGTACTGGAGAAGTTAGCTGAGATGTGAAATGATTGCCCTAATTTGGGGCTTGATCCTCAGATTCTGAAGGTATTGGAACTACTTTTGGGACCTCCTCAGGGTCTTGCAGTTGTTCGTAGCAAAGCAAGCTTTTTTGGTTAATGGGATTTTCGGATGTGCTTGATTTTTTTTTATCACTATATTGAATTCATGATAAAGTGTCCACTCAAAGCCCCCAAACACACAATCAAGTTCTTCATTTAGATAAGTCTAACATATGTCAGCGTGTTCTTTTCAGTTCCATTTTGATATATATTTTTTTTATCTGCATTTCACTTTGCCGTCGTCATTTGAGAGTACAAATTGAGTGTACTATCAACATGATCAAAAACGCCCTTTGAGAAAGAACTGAACTGGCCATCAGTCGAACCTGTGACTGTACACTCCACTGTACTTCCCTACTAAAGAGACAAATCAGTTCAGCAATTGCCCTGTGCAATCAGGGCAAATTGAGAACACTGGGCAAATTAGCCCAGACCCTCCATCACTCTGCTGTAGTACCAGCGTTGCATCTCAAATGGCACACTATTCCCTATATACTATAAACAGCACTTTTGACCAGGGCCCATTGGTAGTGCACAATACATGGAACAGGGTGCCATTTGGAATGCTGACTCTCTCTGGTCTCTGGAGCAGGCCGGGCAGGTGGACGGCTCATTACTGGTTCACCTTCACCATGCCCTTCCTCACTGACTGCATCCCAAATGGCACCCTATTTTCTATGAATTGCACTGCTTTTGGGAATAGGGAGTCATTTGGGACGCAGACACTACTGAGTGATTCCGTCACCTCTCTCATTTCTTTAATTCCACTTCCTGGTACAAAGCCTCTGTAGCAAGCCTCTGCAGGAAGTAACGCTTTGAAACATGCTTGAGTTCTGATCTTGAGGAGGGTTCTACACAGCATATGTTACAAAGGGAATGGTGCAGTCCTGAAAGACATGGTGTAGGGCCGTTAATGTACCTGGGTTGTTTTTGAGTTCTAGACCAAACGAAAACAAAAATCCAGTTTGAAATTCCGATTTCATTTGAAACGCTACTTTTAATATTCCATGCGTACTTAGTCTTTCATAGTTAGACCCGTTCGATACATTTCACACGTTCAAATGTCCTCTATCTTTTCTTTCTCCTTGTTGCTCTTTTGTCCCAGTTCTGTTTCCTCCGCTCCCTCTGTTAGGATTCATCCTATCAGTCAATATCAGGAGAGTATCTGCCTGCCTTGGAATTATTCCTCCTCTCATGAAAAAATTATCTCTAGCCCCTTTGATAACATCAGCTGGATCAGCCATGGAAGCATCCCCGTTCATTTACATTTCCCATTCTGGAGAGATTGATTGCGTTACAAATGGCACCCTATTCCCTATATAGTGCACTACTTTTGACCAGCACCCTGGAGGGCTCTGGTCAAAAATAGTGCACTATATAGGGAATAGGGTGCCATTTGGGACGTAGACACTGTCAAATCATATTAGTCCTGCAGCTAAAGACCGAGAGCACTGGGGGAGTTATACTACAGTGTTGGTTGTCAGACCTGTCGGCTCAAACCTCCCCCTCCTCACATCTCCTTACCCTGCTTTAATAGAAACCGACAACCATAGGAGAACCTGGGCCTTGAAGTAACCAAATCAATTGACCATAGCAAGGTCAACATGAAGGCCACTACTTCCAGTTACAAACTAGAGGAAGGGGTTTATGAGAAGGTGGTGACAGTGATAATATAACGTGTGGGTTCCAAAAGACACCCTATTCCCCATAAAGTGCACTACTTTTGATGAGAACCCTATGGACCTTGGTCAAAAGTAGTGCACTACATAGGGAATCGGGTGTCATTTGGGATGTGACCTGTGAACTACCACCACCTCATCCATTACCCTCGGTGGAAGTGTCAGGCCTACAGTATGATGACTGTTAGTACGGTCTCTCAGTAGGTATGGTCCTATTAGTGAATAGGTTCCTGATGTCACTTAGCCAATACTCGACGGCAGACAGAGTCTGGCCTAAATACATTTTATTTGGGTAGTTCAATTAACCTCTTACATATTGATGATCTTGCTCTTCAGTGGTCGAAAAGGAAGTTCCCATTAAATCTACAGGTACACTGTCACGTTCGCTGGAATAATTATCGGACCAAACTGCAGCGCAAAATGGTTTCCACATAATGTTTATTTGAAAATGCACAAAACAACAAGGAAAGAACGAAACAAACAACGAACCGTGACTACAGAGGTGCAGCGTGCACTAACTCAAAACAATATCCCATAAAACACAGGTGGGAAAAATGCTACTTAAATATGATCCCCAATTAGAGACAACGATAACCAGCTGCCTCTAATTGGGAATCATACCAAACACCAACATAGAAAATCATAACTAGAAAACCCCCCAGTCACGCCCTGACCTACTCTACCATAGAAAATAAGGGCTCCCTATGGTCAGGACGTGACATACACAGTGTAAAGCTGAATATACAGTATATTTCTGACAATGAAACAAGCATTATACTGTTGAGGCACACAATCCTAAATCACATGTCAATTTGAAAGCAGGTTCCATCTTGATAACATGAACTGGAGAAATGTCAAATCAACTAGGATCTTAATTAATATTCCTCCCATTGGACAGGAAGTCATTCAGGCTCTGTCATTCAGCTGTGTGTGTGTGTACTCGTATGTGTGTGTGTACTCGTGTGTGTGTGTGTGTGTGTGTGTGTACACATAGGTGTGTGTGTGTACTCGTGTGTGTGTGTGTGTACTCGTATGTGTGTGTGTACTCGTATGTGTGTGTGTACTCGAATGTGTGTACTTGTGTGTGTGTACTCGTGTGTGTGTGTGTACTCGTATGTGTGTGTGTGGCAAATTCAGGTCTCTCTCATTTTCTCATCTTCATCTTTCTCATTTTCTCCCTGGCATTTTCCATGGGCAAGGTCTCCAGATGTCAATTACTGTTGGGGCGGTGAAAGGTAGGCGGACGCTACTTGCTTTGGCCTCAGCTCCTTCGTTGAAGCTCCTCCTAAGCTGAAGTCGCAGAATAGCTTGGAATAGGCACAGTGATACCGTGGAGAACCAGGAAGACCCTGCCCTAATGCAGAAATCTCTGTCTGCTCTCTCTTCCTCTTCCTCTTCCTCTCTCTCTCTCTCTCTCTCTCTCTCTCTCTCTCTCTCTCTCTCTCTCTCTCTCTCTCTCTCTCTCTCTCTCTTTCATTCTCTCTCTCTTTCTCTCCCTCTCTCTCTCCCTTGCTCTGCTTGGGATATTTAAAAGAGATATTGTGGCCTGCTGAAAATGACAGTAATGCCTTCTACGAGGGTAGCGGTTTGTGGTGTAATTTGTCGGCTACATATGAAAGTGTGAAGGACAACGATACAATGGCAGCTCATCACTCTGAAACCACCAGAAACACCATAATACAAAGTCCATTGTTTGCCACAACAATAGATAAAAGACATGAGAGAAGCCACACACTGCTACAGTATCAATAGCCTCCTATAATAGGAAAGGGTTTCTTTTGACAGTGTTGAGGCTCCTGAAGTCACTCATGCAAATTGACAATGCATCAGTTAATGCGCTTTTACAGAAGAGGAGCAGCTGCTTACCCATATGTCTATTTTAAAACAGGGGTTGTACCACACTAACCCCCCAGAAATTCCAATAGTTCTGAACAGAACCATTTATTTTTTTTGTTCTGTCCCACTGTCCCGACTAGCAAAATGAAGTTCTGAACTGGTTCGAATCCCCCAAAAAGTTATGGTTTATATCGCTCCTTTCTGTTCCTTTTAAAACCTCTGAAATCAAAATGTTTTCACAGTTAGCTCGACAATAAATTACGTCACCAATCAGTGTGGCTAGAGCAGCGCGCTATGCACTATTTACATGCATTGGATAGACGAGTGTATGGCGCGAGATGCGACTGACATTTTGTGGGTGGGGAGAGAGCAGAGAGGGTGGAGGAGTAGTCTTGGCTTGAAGTACTGGGCATCTTGTTGTTATGACTTGCATTATCTGAATTAGGCCTTTTACAAACTGTTTGCTCACTGTTTATTAATCGTTACTCCCCCATTTGTAAATGTTAGTAAGCTAGTTATTCACACATGTATATATCTATATATATGTCCTTAAACATCCTGTGTTGTGTGCTCATTCCTTTACCAGGTACTGCAGGAATTTATACTCATATCCATCTTTCTGTGAGAAATTGTTATAAAGTTATAAAGTATAAATAGCGCTCACTTTAAGATTAGGGACTGCAAAAATATTTTACTAATGATGAATACATGGTTTATTAACGTGGGAGTAATGATTAATAAATGGTACACAATTTATAAATGCTTATAAACGGTTTATCACGGACTCTTAAAATAAGGTATTACTAATGTTTACAAATTTCAAGACAAACTTGATTATTGAATACAGACTGCTTTCCACACAGTTTGTATGCGTGTCTGTGACTTGAAACAGGGGGAGAAGGGGAAGAATACAGAGAGAGAGAGCGAGAGAGAGAGAGAGAGGGGCAGAGAGAGAGGCAGAGAGACAAAAAGACAGAGAGAGAGAGTGAGAGAGAGAGAGAGACAGAGACAGAGAGCGAGAGACCGAGAGCGAGAGACAAAGAGAGAGAGAGAAAGAGAGAGAGAGAGAGTGAGAGAGAGCGAGAGATACAAAAAGACAGAGAGAGAGAGAGAGAGAGAGAGAGAGAGAGAGAGAGAGAGAGTGTGAGAGAGAGAGACTGCATTGGACTTTTAGTTAAGTGGTTTGCGGGAACAGCAGCTGTGGCAACATAATACATTTCAATACTGATCTGGGTTAATAAATAACTCTGTATCAGAACACCTGGCCTGGTCTCCAGCGTGATCGCACACCAATGTCAGACTGCCATGAGCTGATTATTCTGTAACTGTTTGCCACAGCCCCAGCCTCTCTCTAAAGGAATCACATAATACACAACAGATTGGCTGTGTATTAAATGGCACGATATTCCCTATACAGTAAGGAAGCAACCTTTGCCTTTAGGGTGCTTGCTTAGTCCCCTCCCGTACTCCCTTTTTTGACTCATCACATACGCTGCTGCTACTGTTTGTTATTTGTCACTTTATTCCTAGTTATACTGTATGTACATGTACCTCAATTACCTCAATTACCTGTATTTTGATTTCATTTAACCAGGTAGGCCAGTTGAGAACAAGTTCTCATTTACAACTGCGACCTGGTCAAGATAAAGCAAAGCATTACGACATGTGTGGGTCTCCTTTCTGTGAACAAGGTAGAGAGAGATAGAAGGGAGTGGCGCTGCACTGGCGTGTTCTGTAGTCTAGGATAGTATTACTAGTATATTGGCAGTATCAACAGTTGCCCGTAAACCACATTAGGGATAATAATGACAAATAAGCAATATGTCAGCATAGGTGACATATACTGGAACGACAACGGTTAAATGTCTCTATTTTGACATATTCTAGTAAGACCATGTTGTTAGGCCTCATATCGTAATGCGAATTGCTCTGCCTACATTCGCTGGCGCTAACTACAAGGAATCAGCACACAGTGAGCTTCTCGCTGCTGTCATGCAGATTTGAGCTGGGATCCCAAGATGATTTGTGACTGCTTCCCGATCAAAGGCAGTGGGGATGGGATCTGGTTCTAATTGGTGCTCACATATCTGGGTTACACATGAACTATGTACATATCACCACGGTTCACAAGGAAACAGGCTACCCCGTCCCCTCCCCCTCTCTATTCCTCCCTCAATCTCCCTCCCTCTCTCCCTCCACCTCCTTGCCTTCCTTTTTCTCTCTTCCTGGCTATGTGCCTTCCTGATACAATCTGCCTGCCTGCCTGCCTGCCTGCCTGCCTGCCTGCCTGCCTGCCTGCCTGCCTGCCTGCCTGCCTGCCTGTCTGCCTGTCTGTCTGTCTGTCTGTCTGTCTGTCTGGGTTCAAATGTGTGCCTTGTTGCCCTGTTGGGAAGGTTAGAGACTGGAGGCTTCAATATCATTAAACTAATTTACTAAAAACAACATGCAGGGTTTGCTAATGAGAAATTCTAATTAATATTCTCATTATTTTCTATAATTGCTTGCAGCCAGTGATTACGACGCGAAGGCGACCCTTACTCCGTACCAGCTATAGATTTGAGATAAAGTTAATTCTCAATCTACCTCAAAACAACTTAAGCTATCATAAGTAATTAGAGTGCCCTTTGATGATAAATATTGCCCCTGTCAACTCATTAAAATTAAGACTGTATTATTTTCTACACCATTGTGTTCAATATTGGGCTCCTGAGAGGAGAGGAAAATGTGTTTTTAATCCCATCTGTCTTGTCAAGGCTGACCAGAAAGCCACCAGTCAACTGAAATATAAAAGAAATTCCGGCCAGCATAAATAACACTGAAGTATTCTTGGAATGTAAAGGGTGTCAATCAAACAGTTAACCTGGTAAAAGTTGTGGTGGGCCAGAGAAAGGAAGAGGAAGTGGTGGTTGAACAGAGATAGAGAGGAAGGGTGCATTACATTGCATGGCATTCCTTGGTTTATTCTGCTGACTGATGGCTAATGTCATCTGATAGCTTCTTCCAGAAAGGGCTCCCCACAGAAAAATGCCTGTTCAGGAAATAGGCCATAGTACTGGTAGACAACTAGGGACAGCCAGGTGTTACAGAGATGAGGAAGAGATGGACTGATGCAGGAGAAGAGAATAGCAACCAATGACAGATTCATTCAGTGTATAGTTTGGCCTTTTGTGTGCTGGGGAAGCAGATGGGGCCTTGCTCACGTCGTCTGGACCTGGAGGAGCCAGAGACACCCTGTACAACCCACTGGAGGAGCTCCAGGACTGGGCTCCACTAAGCTGTGAGCTGGGATATCAGAGCAGACCTCCATGAGATGACCAGCCTAGCCAAGTGATGAGATCAGAGAGAGACAGAGCCATCTCAGATGCAACCCTATTCCCTTTTTAGTGTGGTACTTTTGACCAGGGCCCATAGTAAATAGGGTGACATTTGGGATTACATTTGACATTTTAGTAATTTAGCAGATGCTCTTACCCAGAGTGAGTTACAGACTGACTACAACGGGCGTGCCCGTCCGCGTGCTCCATCGTGCGCATGTTGATTTTGTCCATCCATATCAGACGCCATCAGGACACGCAGGTTGAAATATCAAAACAAACTCTGAGCTTACTATATTAATTTGGGGACAGGTTGAAAAACATTAAACATTCATGGCAATTTAACTAGCTAGCTTGTTGTTGCTAGCTAATTTGTCTTGGGATATAAACATTGGGTTGTTATTTTACCTG
Organism: Oncorhynchus mykiss; assembly: GCF_057628025.1. Lineage (NCBI taxonomy): Eukaryota > Metazoa > Chordata > Actinopteri > Salmoniformes > Salmonidae > Oncorhynchus > Oncorhynchus mykiss. The sequence goes on from NC_143032.1 coordinate 26,747,178, forward strand.
AAGTGCACAAGGTCCTCTACTCTGACAATTAATCCACAGATTAAAGGGTCAACCAAGTTAGTTTCAAGCAATCTCTCCCACTTCAGGCATCTTCTTCTTCTTCTTCTTTGGACTTTACAGTGCCTTGCGAAAGTATTCGGCCCCCATGAACTTTGCGACCTTTTGCCACATTTCAGGCTTCAAACATAAAGATATAAAACTGTATTTTTTTTGTGAAGAATCAACAACAAGTGGGACACAATCATGAAGTGGAACGACATTTATTGGATATTTCAAACTTTTTTAACAAATCAAAATTTAAAAATTGGGTGTGCAAAATTATTCAGCCCCTTTATTTTCAGTGCAGCAAACTCTCTCCAGAAGTTCAGTGAGGATCTCTGAATGATCCAATGTTGACCTAAATGACTAATGATGATAAATACAATCCACCTGTGTGTAATCAAGTCTCCGTATAAATGCACCTGCACTGTGATAGTCTCAGAGGTCCGTTAAAAGCGCAGAGAGCATCATGAAGAACAAGGAACACACCAGGCAGGTCCGAGATACTGTTGTGAAGAAGTTTAAAGCCGGATTTGGATACAAAAATATTTCCCAAGCTTTAAACATCCCAAGGAGCACTGTGCAAGCGATAATATTGAAATGGAAGGAGTATCAGACCACTGCTAATCTACCAAGACCTGGCCGTCCCTCTAAACTTTCAGCTCATACAAGGAGAAGACTGATCAGAGATGCAGCCAAGAGGCCCATGATCACTCTGGATGAACTGCAGAGATCTACAGCTGAGGTGGGAGACTCTGTCCATAGGACAACAATCAGTCGTATATTGCACAAATCTGGCCTTTATGGAAGAGTGGCAAGAAGAAAGCCATTTCTTAAAGATATCCATAAAAAGTGTCGTTTAAAGTTTGCCACAAGCCACCTGGGAGACACACCAAACATGTGGAAGAAGGTGCTCTGGTCAGATGAAACCAAAATTGAACTTTTTGGCAACAATGCAAAACGTTATGTTTGGCGTAAAAGCAACACAGCTGAACACACCATCCCCACTGTCAAACATGGTGGTGGCAGCATCATGGTTTGGGCCTGCTTTTCTTCAGCAGGGACAGGGAAGATGGTTAAAATTGATGGGAAGATGGATGGAGCCAAATACAGGACCATTCTGGAAGAAAACCTGATGGAGTCTGCAAAAGACCTGAGACTGGGACGGAGATTTGTCTTCCAACAAGACAATGATCCAAAACATAAAGCAAAATCTACAATGGAATGGTTCAAAAATAAACATATCCAGGTGTTAGAATGGCCAAGTCAAAGTCCAGACCTGAATCCAATCGAGAATCTGTGGAAAGAACTGAAAACTGCTGTTCACAAATGCTCTCCATCCAACCTCACTGAGCTCGAGCTGTTTTGCAAGGAGGAATGGGAAAAAATGTCAGTCTCTCGATGTGCAAAACTGATAGAGACATACCCCAAGCGATTTACAGCTGTAATCGCAGCAAAAGGTGGCGCTACAAAGTATTAACTTAAGGGGGCTGAATAATTTTGCACGCCCAATTTTTCTATTTTTGATTTGTTAAAAAAGTTTGAAATATCCAATAAATGTCGTTCCACTTCATGATTGTGTCCCACTTGTTGTTGATTCTTCACAAAAAAATACAATTTTATATCTTTATGTTTGAAGCCTGAAATGTGGCAAAAGGTCGCAAAGTTCAAGGGGGCCGAATACTTTCGCAAGGCACTGTATATGGTGGTTGGCAACCAACTTTAAAGTGTATTACCACAACCAACTGGACGAGTGTTTAACCTCAGTTCATCATTCAATCACCCACGTGCGTATATGCTCCTAAAAACCAATGAGGAGATGGGAGAGGAGGGACTTGCAGTGGGTCAAGCGTCACAAATAGAACCAAGTTGTATTTTAGCGCCTGGTTACGCAGACGATCGTTGACACGTGCGAGCAGTGTGGATGCAATGATTGAATAACATGTACGTGTACATTTATTTTGCAATGCGAGCGTTGTGTTCAGCATTTTACAGTTATTCATCAGCGCACTCATCTTAAGGTAGCTAAGAGAAACAATCACAAATCACAGCTATAGTAAGCAAAGATTCATATTCAATAAGTAGCTATGAGCAAAGTCAGTGCTAATAAGAAAAGTGTTAGTTCAAGAAAGGCAAGGTTTCTTTTGCATACGGGGAAGCGGGGGACGTTGTGGAATTAAAGATACTCTTTGAAGATTCAGCTGGTCTGCTTACCTCTGAAGGTATTGGTGCGATTTCTAATGTTAAGGAAGTCTCGGAGTTTAGAATACCTAATGATGTGCTGCAGAACGTTTGATTTACTACTTATTTTTAGAAGCTGTCTATTTACCACCACAAACTGATTCTGGGACTAAGATCGCACTCAACAAGCTGTAGAGGGCCATAAGCAAACAAGAAAATGCACATGCACAATTTAAATCCGTTTTACCTCATTTTTACCAGCATGTTACCCGTGCAAATAGAGGCGTATAAACTCTATATCACCTTTACTCCACACAGAGAAATGCATACAAGGCCCTCCCTCACCATCCCTTTGGCGAATCAGACCATAACGCTATCTTCCTGCTTCGTGCTTACAAGACAAAACTCAAAGTACTAGTGACGTGCTCAATACCGAAGTGGTCTGACGAAGTGGATTCTAAGCTACAGGACTGTTTCGCTAGCACAGGCTGACATATATTCCAGGATTTATTTGATAACATTGAGGAGTTTACCACATCAGGTACTAGCTTAGTTTACAAGTGCACTGATGACATCGTCGGAATTCATGCATTACAGGCAACATCCGCACTGAGCTAAAGCTGCCACTTTCAAGGAGCGGGACACTAATCCGGACGCTTAAAAGAAATCCCGCTACATCGACGGATGTGGAAGGGCTTGCAAACTATCACGAATTACAAAGGGAAACCTAGCCGCAAGCTGCCCAGCGACACAAGCCTATCAGACGAGCTAAATGCCTTCTATGCTCGCTTCGAAGCAAGCAACGCTGAACCATGCATGAGATCACGATACGGCAACTGCAAGGCCCCTTAAGGAAAATTCACATGAATTTCACATGTAATCTTATGTGAAGTAAATGTGACAACATGTAAAGGCAACATGTGATAACATGAAACTACAAATGAAAATATGATCTCATGTGAAATAACATGGGGATGCAAAATTTCAACATGTAATACCACGAAAATACACGTGACAATATTTGATCGTTTTTCACATGTGAAAGTGCAAATTACAGTACATGTTTACATGTGAAAATGTCATTCATATATGAGATGAAAACATGTAATTTTCCTAACATGTGAAAAGGTGGTGTTAACATGTGGACTTTAAATGTAATACATGTGACCATATAGTTCCACATGTGAACAACTGACCTTACGTGTCTCTTTTGTTTTAACATGTAAACATTTCAGGTGAAATCATACGATTTTCAAAATCATGTGTTTTTTCCGTGAGGCGCTACAGAAGGTGATGAGTATGGCCCAGTACATCACTGGGACCCAGCTCCCGGCCATCCAGGACCTCTATACCAGGCAGTGTCAGAGGAAGGACCCAAATATTGCAAAAGACTCCACCCACCCAAGCCATAGACTCTTCTCTCTGATACTGCACGGCAAGACGGTACCAGTGTACCAAGTCTGGAACCAACAGGACCCTGAACAGCTTCTACTCCCAAACCATAAGACTGCTAATCAAGACTGCTAAACAAGACTGCTCAACAAGACTGCTCAACAAGACTGCTCAACAAGACTGCTCAACAAGACTGCTCAACAAGACTGCTCAACAAGACTGCTCAACAAGACTGCTCAACAAGACTGCTAAATAGTTAATCAAATGTCTACCCGCTGCTGCTACTGTCTATTATCTATCCTGCTGCCTAGTCACTTTAACCCTACCTATATTTACATACATAGCAATTACCTCGTTCCCCTGCACATCTGATCGATATTGGTACTCCCTGTATATATTGCCAAGTTATTTTCTACTGTCTATATATAGCCATGTTATTTTCTACTGCCTATATATAGCCTTGTTATTTTCTACTGCCTATATATAGCCGTGTTATTTTCTACTGCCTGTATATAGCCTTGTTATTTTCTACTGCCTGTATATAGCCTTGTTATTTTCTACTGCCTATATATAGCCTTGTTATTTTCTACTGCCTATATATAGCCTTGTTATTTTCTACTGCCTATATATAGCCTTGTTATTTTCTACTCCCTGTATATATTGCCAAGTTATTTTCTACTGCCTATATATAGCCTTGTTATTTTCTACTGCCTATATATAGCCTTGTTATTTTCTACTGCCTATATATAGCCTTGTTATTTTCTACTGCCTATATATAGCCTTGTTATTTTCTACTGCCTGTATATAGCTGTCATGTATTGTCATGTTGTGTCTTGTTTCTGTCCTTTCCTTTCACCCTGTCTCCCTCTGCTGGTCGTACTAGGTTACCGTTTCTGTCCCTCTTTCCCCCAGCTGTTCCTTGTCTTCTCTGACTACCTCATTCACCCCTTTTCCCACCTGTTCCCTTTTTCCCTCTGATTAGGTCCCTATATCTCTCTCTGTTTCTGCTCCTGTCTTTGTCGGATTCTTGTTTGTGTTGTTCATGCCTGAACCAGACTATCGTCATGTTTGCTGCAACCTTGTCCTGTCCTGTCGGAATCTGCCGGTCCATCTGAGCCTACGTTTGTTTTGCTATTAAAGAAGCTCTGTTTACGTTAAGTCGCTTTTGGGTCCTCATTCACGCACCGTAACAGAAGAATCCGACCAAGAATGGACCCAGCGACTTCGGATCCTCTCCACTCAGCCGTCGAGATCCAGGGAGCGATGCTAGGCAGACACGAGCAGGAATTGACTGCTGCTCGACATGCCGTTGAGACCCTGGCCACCCAAGTCTCCAACCTCACAGAACAGGTTCACCATCTCCGCCTCGATCCACCGGCCACTTCCAGGGCTTTCGAATCTCCGGAGCCCAGAATCAATAACCCGCCGTGTTACTCTGGGGAGCCCACTGAATGCCGCTCGTTCCTCACCCAGTGTGATATTGTGTTTTCTCTCCAGCCCAACACTTACTCCAGGAGCACTGCTCGTGTCGCCTACGTCATATCTCTCCTTATTGGACGGGCTCGTGAGTGGGGCACGGCAATCTGGGAGGCAAGGGCTGAGTGTACTAACCAGTATCAGGACTTTAAGGAGGAGATGATACGGGTTTTTGATCGATCTGTTTTTGGGGAGGAGGCTTCCAGGGTCCTGTCCTCCCTATGTCAAGGTAATCGATCCATAACAGACTACTCTATTGAGTTTCGCACTCTTGCTGCCTCCAGTGGCTGGAACGAGCCGGCTTTGCTCGCTCGTTTTCTGGAGGGTCTCCGCGCAGAGGTAAAGGATGAGATTCTCTCCCGGGAGGTTCCTTCCAGCGTGGATTCCTTGATTGAACTCGCTATTCGCATTGAGCGACGGGTTGATCTTCGTCACCGAGCTCGTGGAAAGGAGCTTGCGTTCTCCGTTGCCCCCCTCTCCGCATCACTACCATCTTCCTCTGCCGGCTCGGGTGCTGAGCCTATGCAGCTGGGAGGTATCCGCATCTCGACTAAGGAGAGGGAACGGAGAATCACCAACCGCCTCTGTCTCTATTGCGGTTCTGCTGGTCATTTTGTCACTTCATGTCCAGTAAAAGCCAGAGCTCATCAGTAAGCGGAGGGCTACTGGTGAGCGCTACTACTCCTGTCTCTCCTTCAAGATCCTGCACTACCTTGTCGGTCCATCTACGCTGGACCGGTTCGTCAGCTTCCTGCAGTGCCTTAATAGACTCTTGGGCGGAGGGCTGTTTTATGGACGAGACCTGGGCTCGGGAACATGACATTCCTCTCAGACAGTTAAGGGAGTCCACGGCCTTGTTCGCCCTGGATGGTAGTCCTCTCCCCAGGATTCAGCGTGAGACGCTACCTTTAACCCTCACTGTTTCTGGTAATCATAGCGAAACCATTTCTTTTTTAATTTTTCGTTCACCTTTTACACCTGTTGTTTTGGGCCATCCCTGGCTAGTTTGTCATAATCCTTCCATTAATTGGTCTAGTAATTCTATCCTCTCCTGGAACGTCTCTTGTCATGTGAAATGTTTAATGTCTGCTATCCCTCCTGTTTCCTCTGTCTCTTCTTCACAGGAGGAGCCTGGTGATTTGACAGGGGTGCCGGAGGAATATCACGATCTGCGCACGGTGTTCAGTCGGTCCAGGGCCACCTCTCTTCCCCCACACCGGTCGTATGATTGTAGTATTGATCTCCTTCCGGGAACCACTCCCCCCCGGGGTAGACTATACTCTCTGTCGGCTCCCGAACGTAAGGCTCTCGAAGATTATTTGTCTGTAGCTCTTGCCGCCGGTACCATAGTCCCCTCCTCCTCTCCCGCCGGAGCGGGGTTTTTTTTTGTTAAGAAGAAGGACGGGTCCCTGCGCCCCTGCATAGATTATCGAGGGCTGAATGACATAACAGTGAAGAATCGTTATCCGCTTCCTCTTATGTCTTCAGCCTTCGAGATCCTGCAGGGAGCCAGGTTTTTCACTAAGTTGGACCTTCGTAACGCTTACCATCTCGTGCGCATCAAGGAGGGGGACGAGTGGAAGACAGCGTTTAACACTCCGTTAGGGCACTTTGAATACCGGGTTCTTCCTTTCGGCCTCGCTAACGCTCCAGCTGTCTTTCAGGCATTAGTCAATGATGTCCTGAGAGACAGGCTGAACATCTTTGTTTTCGTTTACCTTGACGATATCCTGATTTTTTCACCGTCACTCCAGATTCATGTTCAGCACGTTCGACGTGTCCTCCAGCGCCTTTTAGAGAATTGTCTTTTTGTGAAGGCTGAGAAGTGCACTTTTCATGCCTCCTCCGTCACATTTCTCGGTTCTGTTATTTCCGCTGAAGGCATTAAGATGGATCCCGCTAAGGTCCAAGCTGTCATTGATTGGCCCGCCCCTAAGTCACGCGTCGAGCTGCAGCGCTTTCTCGGCTTCGCGAACTTCTATCGTCGTTTCATCCGTAATTTCGGTCAGGTGGCAGCTCCTCTCACAGCCCTTACTTCTGTCAAGACGTGCTTTAAGTGGTCCGTTTCCGCCCAGGGAGCTTTTGATCTCCTCAAGAATCGTTTTACATCCGCTCCTATCCTTGTTACACCTGACGTCTCTAGACAGTTCGTTGTCGAGGTTGGCGCGTCAGAGGTGGGCGTGGGAGCCATTCTTTCTCAGCGCTCCCTCTCTGACGACAAGGTCCACCCATGCGCGTATTTTTCTCATCGCCTGTCGCCGTCGGAACGTAACTATGATGTGGGAAACCGCGAACTGCTCGCCATCCGGTTAGCCCTAGGCGAATGGCGACAGTGGTTGGAGGGGGCGACCGTTCCTTTTGTCGTTTGGACTGACCATAGGAACCTTGAGTACATCCGTTCTGCCAAACGACTTAATGCGCGTCAGGCGCGTTGGGCGCTGTTTTTCGCTCGTTTCGAGTTCGTGATTTCTTATCGTCCGGGCTCTAAGAACACCAAGCCTGATGCTTTATCTCGTCTCTTCAGTTCTTCAGTAGCCTCCACTGACCCCGAGGGGATTCTCCCTGAGGGGCGTGTTGTCGGGTTGACTGTCTGGGGAATTGAGAGGCAGGTAAAGCAAGCGCTCACTCACACTCCGTCGCCGCGCGCTTGTCCTAGGAACCTTCTTTTCGTTCCCGTTCCTACTCGTCTGGCCGTTCTTCAGTGGGCTCACTCTGCCAAGTTAGCCGGCCACCCTGGCGTTCGGGGTACGCTTGCTTCCATTCGCCAGCGTTTTTGGTGGCCCACCCGGGAGCATGACACGCGTCGTTTCGTGGCTGCTTGTTCGGTCTGCGCGCAGACTAAGTCCGGTAACTCCCCTCCTGCCGGCCGTCTCAGGCCGCTTCCCATTCCCTCTCGACCGTGGTCTCACATCGCCTTAGATTTTGTCACCGGACTGCCTTCGTCAGCGGGGAAGACTGTTATTCTTACGGTTGTCGATAGGTTCTCTAAGGCGGCTCATTTCATTCCCCTTGCTAAGCTTCCTTCTGCTAAAGAGACGGCACAAATCATCATCGAGAATGTTTTCAGAATTCATGGCCTTCCGTCAGACGTCGTTTCGGACAGAGGTCCGCAATTCACGTCTCAATTTTGGAGGGAGTTTTGCCGTTTGATTGGGGCTTCCGTCAGTCTCCGGCTTTCACCCCCAGTCTAACGGTCAAGCAGAACGGGCCAATCAGACTATTGGTCGCATCTTACGCAGTCTTTCTTTTCGCAACCCTGCGTCTTGGTCAGAACAGCTCCCCTGGGCAGAATACGCCCACAACTCGCTTCCTTCGTCTGCGACCGGGCTATCTCCTTTTCAGAGTAGCCTCGGGTACCAGCCTCCGCTGTTCTCATCTCAGTTCGCCGAGTCCAGCGTCCCCTCCGCTCAGGCTTTTGTCCAACGTTGCGAGCGCACCTGGAAGAGGGTCAGGTCTGCACTTTGCCGTTATAGGACGCAGACTGTGAGGGCTGCTAATAAGCGTAGAACTAAGAGTCCTAGATATTGTCGCGGTCAGAGAGTTTGGCTCTCCACTCAGAACCTTCCCCTTAAGACGGCTTCTCGCAAGTTGACCCCGCGGTTCATTGGTCCGTTCCGTATTTCTCGGGTCATTAATCCTGTCGCAGTTCGACTTCTTCTTCCGCGATACCTTCGTCGCGTCCACCCGGTCTTCCATGTCTCCTGTATCAAGCCCGTTCTTCGCGCCCCCGCTCGTCTTCCCCCCCCCCCCATCCTTGTCGAGGGCGCACCCATCTACAGGGTCCGTAGGATTTTGGACATGCGTCCTCGGGGCCGTGGTCACCAGTACCTCGTAGATTGGGAGGGGTACGGTCCTGAGGAGAGGAGTTGGGTTCCCTCTCGGGACGTGCTGGACCGTGCGCTGATCGAGGATTTCCTCCGTTGCCGCCAGGTTTCCTCCTCGAGTGCGCCAGGAGGCGCTCGGTGAGTGGGGGGGTACTGTCATGTATTGTCATGTTGTGTCTTGTTTCTGTCCTTTCCTTTCACCCTGTCTCCCTCTGCTGGTCGTACTAGGTTACCGTTTCTGTCCCTCTTTCCCCCAGCTGTTCCTTGTCTTCTCTGACTACCTCATTCACCCCTTTTCCCACCTGTTCCCTTTTTCCCTCTGATTAGGTCCCTATATCTCTCTCTGTTTCTGCTCCTGTCTTTGTCGGATTCTTGTTTGTGTTGTTCATGCCTGAACCAGACTATCGTCATGTTTGCTGCAACCTTGTCCTGTCCTGTCGGAATCTGCCGGTCCATCTGAGCCTACGTTTGTTTTGCTATTAAAGAAGCTCTGTTTACGTTAAGTCGCTTTTGGGTCCTCATTCACGCACCGTAACAATAGCCTTGTTATTTTCTACTGCCTATATATAGCCTTGTTATTTTCTACTGCCTGTATATAGCCGTGTTATTTTCTACTGCCTGTATATAGCCTTGTTATTTTCTACTGCCTGTATATAGCCTTGTTATTTTCTACTGCCTGTATATAGCCTTGTTATTTTTACCCGGCATTGTTATTTGTAATTCACAGCGCATTTATTACTTTTGTCACTCTTTCTATTTTTTATTTTATTTTTTTATCTGTTGAAAAAGGGCCCGTAAGTAAGCATCTCACAGTTAGTCTACACCTGTTGTTTACGAAAGCATGTGACAAATACAATGTCATTTAATTTGATTGATTTTAGCATAGTATGCTGTATTTGTTAAGGATGGCTTGAAACATGGGTGTGCTGTGCATGGTTGCGGTGGGTGAACTGTCCAAGAACAGCAATATGTGGGGTGTTGTATTTGTTGATGTTTGCAGGTATATCACAGCACACTAGACTTCTAGATGTACTCAGAGCAGAGAGGAATGCATAACTTGATTTGTGCAAATATATTATTTGTGCTCCCATTGTGTTACCCGATACAGTCCTGATTGATAGTTGTGCTTTCCTATGTCCAGGAGAGGCGGCAAAATGAATAGTGGAATGTTAAACATATGTTACGTTGACTACTGTGATAATTTCTACTAAGGTCAAGCCAGGCTATCTCCTTTCCTTTACCAAGTAGCACAGGAAAACACTTTTCCCAGAATCCTCTAATACACATATGTTCTACTTTATTTTTTATTTTTTTTGCCATTTGTGTATTTTCCTATTTATCTCTCTCTGTATGTCTGTTTGTTAGGAGCACAAACTGTTTTGCATTCGCTCACATACACACAGAGCATAAATATTGGATTAAGTAAACAAATCACCGCTGAATGGTATTGAAGGAGCTGCCCTCTGAGCCGGGAGGAATGCCACTGTCGCAGTCTGCTACATTCTGCCTCCGACTCAACAACACATGAAAAAAAGAGTGCAAGAGAGAGAGAGAGAACGAGCAAGAGAAAGAGAGAGCGAAAGAGATGAAAGAGCGAGAGAGACGGGGAATGAAATGGTACTTAATCAGCCCAGAGCGTTATCTCGTAGGTGTTTTGCAAACTCTGCTCTTCAGAAAACTTTTAAATCGGGCCAGGCTTTCATATAGGATGAGGTGAGGTAAACTTTAGCCCAGTAAAGGATGAGGTGAGGTAAACTTTAGCCCAGTAAAGGGGGTTAGTTTGTGTCCTACTCAACCCTGCACTTAACACCTTAGCCTCCAATCCTGAGTCTTACATGCACTAGGCATATTAGAGTACCTATATTAAAAGCACAGAACTCAAGATTTAGGTTTCCAATATAATCCACAGAGACTGTCACAGTACCAAAAAAACGTAACTCTCTGTCTGAGATACTGAGGGAGTCATTTCTTTACGGATGCTGAGGTCTGCGCTGCACCAAAAACAAAGCAAAACATGACAGATCAAACCAGACGTCCTCCTGGAGAAATAACTTCCTCTTCATCCTTCTGCACCGCAGAGACGTGTGGATGTAGAGCCGCTGCCCAGCAGGAATGACCTTTCTATGAGTCCACATATCCAGATCTCCCTGCCTAACCCCCCCCCCCCCCCCCCCCCCAGGCAGAGTCAGTTTAAACCAAAATAAATAATGAGAACGGATGACTCAGGAACAATTGGATTTGATGTAATTTCACCCACTACAATTAGCACTAAAACTGCAACCCCTAAACCATGTTATACATCCATAGGTATATAGTGACATTAATTTTGTGTTGGCATAGTCTTTAGATGTTTTCCTGACTAAATTAGAATAGATTACCTATACATAATGCTCCAGGCTGTAATAGGAACAAACTCATAGCCCTAACCCCGTGGTATCAGTTGTCCTTCAGTTTAATGATCCAATATTATGTTGACTGTGTTCCAAATGGCACCCTGTTCCCTTTATTGTGCACTACTGTTGAAGAAGGTGCACTATATAGGGAATAAGGTGCCATTTGGGATACACATGTGATCTTACTGACTGGCTCCAGGATCGGGTGGCGGTGGCGATCCTGTTACTGCTCTGTGCCTCGTTCCCCAGAGAAAGGCGTCGGTTGGTTGTTTTATTGGCGCTCAGCGTTGATGTTGTTTGCATCCCAAATGGCACTCTATCCCGTATATACTGCTCTATTTTTGACCAGAAGTCCACAACCCTATGGGTCAAAATGTGTGTACCAAATATGGAATAGGGTGCAATTTAGGATGCAACTGTGGAGAGATGTTTAAGAGGGGAGATTCCCAGCTGATTAATCGAGAGTACGTCCCTCACGCGAGATTACTCTTCATGTTCCATATTTCCTAATGGTAACGTGAGCAGTCATTTAGGACCTTGGAGAGGGAGAGGGGGCTATCATTAAGAAGGCTGAATGAGTATGGTGATGCCGGGCATGGAGGTTTATTGACCCGAAGTGTGTATTTTGTTGCATGCGTGCATGTGTGTGTGTGTGTGTGTGTGTCTGTGTGTGTGTTTATGCTCTTGCCCATATATGTGTCAGACAGGGTGTGAGGCTACAGGCTATAGCTGTACCAGTCTGACAGGTCTAGAGAGGGATGTCCTCTCCCGTCTCCCCGCCCGTCGTTAGCAACACCACACACCATCTGGTATAACAGGGCCCGGGCGACACTCAGCATCTCAACCAGGTAATGGCTAAGTCCTTCTGACAACAGTGTGAGACACGCATTAGATCAGAGTAGGGGCCATTCAAAGCAGCTGACTCCCTGTGGCCCTGCATTATGAGAAACGGATGTCAGGGCCAAATGAGATACGCAGTAGGAGGACAATTCTTTCATTATGTTACAAATCTCCACAGACCCTCCAACTATTCAACATCTCCTCACATCTCCCAAATGCATTGTGGCAATTCATAACCATGACTGGCTTTCTCTGCATGCAGGCCGTAACCACTTCACTAGCTACTGCAATACAATGTGTCTGAGAGGGGGTCGAGGTTACAGATACACAGGCTCTCATGATTCCCTACTTCCAGGATCATATTTGCTTTTGGTAAGGAGATGGGGCTGGACACATACCAATGCACAGAGGTTCCTGATTGTACTGTGATCGCCTCATGCCTGGTGAATATACTGTAACTTACAATTCTATGAGTCTAGGATTAGCTGGGACCATGGAGACATAGTATGCATCCCAAATGGCACCGTGTTATCTTTATAGGGCACTACTTTTGATCAGGGCTCAGGTCAAACGTAGTGCACTGTATAGGGAATAGAGTGTCATTTGAGGCACATCCATGAAAACAAACACACCAAGTCCTGCTGTTGGGATTGCCATCAGGAGGAAAGGAGGAGGGAGGGAGGGAGGGAGGGAGGGAGGGAGGGAGGGAGGGAGGGAGGGGGAGAGAGAGAGAGAGAGAGAGAGAGAGAGAGAGAGAGAGAGAGAGAGAGAGAGAGAGAGAGAGAGAGAGAGAGAGAGAGAGAGAGAGAGAGACAAGGCAAGAAGGGCATTCTATGCCATCAAAAGAAACATAAATTTCAACATACCAATTAGGATTTGGCTAAAAATACTTGAATCAGTCATAGAGCCCATTGCCCTTTATGGTTGTGAGGTCTGGGGTCCGCTCACCAACCAAGACTTCACAAAATGGGACAAACACCAAATTGAGACTCTGCACGCAGAATTCTGCAAAAATATCCTCCGTGTACAACGTAGAACACCAAATAATGCATGCAGAGCAGAATTAGGCCGATACCCACTAATTATCAAAATCCAGAAAAGAGCCGTTAAATTCTACAACCACCTAAAAGGAAGCGATTCACAAACCTTCCATAACAAAGCCATCACCTACAGAGAGATGAACCTGGAGAAGAGTCCCCTAAGCAAGCTGGTCCTGGGGCTCTGTTCACAAACACAAACACACCCTACAGAGCCCCAGGACAACAGCACAATTAGACCCAACCAAATCATGAGAAAACAAAAAGATAATTACTTGACACATTGGAAAGAATTAACAAAAAAACAGAGCAAACTAGAATGCTATTTGGCCCTAAACAGAGAGTACACAGCGGCAGAATACCTGACCACTGTGACTGACCCAAAATTAAGGAAAGCTTTGACTACGTACAGACTCAGTGAGCATAGCCTTGCTATTGAGAAAGGCCGCCGTAGGCAGACATGGCTCTCAAGAGAAGACAGGCTATGTGCTCACTGCCCACAAAATGAGGTGGAAACTGAGCTGCACTTCCTAACCTCCTGCCCAATGTATGACCATATTAGAGAGACATATTTCCCTCAGATTACACAGATCCACAAAGAATTTGAAAACAAATCCAATTTTGAAAAACTCCCATATCTACTGGGTGAAATTCCACAGTGTGCCATCACAGCAGCAAGATTTGTGACCTGTTGCCACAAGAAAATGGCAACCAGTGAAGAACACACACCATTGTAAATACAACCCATATTTATGCTTATTTATTTTATCTTGTGTCCTTTAACCATTTGTACATTGTTAAAACACTGTATATATATATAATATGACATTTGTAATGTCTTTACTGTTTTGAAACCTCTGTATGTGTAATGTTTACTGTTAATTTTTGTTGTTTTTCACTTTATATATTCACTTTGTATGTTGTCTACCTCACTTGCTTTGGCAATGTTAACACATGTTTCCCATGCCAATAAAGCCCTTGAATTGAATTGAATTGAGAGAGAGAGAGAGAGAGAGAGAGAGAGATAAGACCTGGAGTGATTGACTGAAATGGAGGATGGGGGGAAGGAGGGAGGGGCGTAAGGATTGGAGGAATGGGAAGGAGGGGGTATAATGGCTTGGGGGAAGGTCTTAGTGGCCTTGTGATAAGATTTGAGCAGAGCTTTAGTACAGTGAAGTTCATATCGGACCCCTAAGGAGTGTGAGGTGGGGTGGCGAAGGTGTGAGCGGAGCATGGTTAGGGACCCAGACCGTCCAGTCCACCCCCATTCAATGTCAACGCAGACCGCTCCAAGCCTCCAGCATAGAAGCAAACGAATAGTCAATGCAATCACCCCAAAAACATTGTGTCCATCCATCCGGAAAATATGGTGCTGCCCAATCTCTTTCTGTTTGGCCAGGGCATGCCTTCAGTGAGGGGTTATCAGGCGAAGCAGAGATGGGCATGATGTGGCCTTGGTCAGGCCAGAGCAGGACTGTGTGGCAAGGTCCTGGGAGAGAGGAGAGAAGCTAACACTACTAATGATATCTCTAAATTGTATTGGGGAGATGGCTCCGGGGGGAACGCCTGTCGAATGGAATGTTCAAATTTTTGTTAGCGAGTCCTGAGGCGTAGCTGTAGCTCTCTCTCTCTCTCTCGCTCTCTCTGTCCATGATTGCTTTTCCCTGCTATCTGCTGGCAGCAGCTCTGTTTGTGCAGCGTCTCTGAATGTCAAAAACAGCCTGTTAATTTTATGATCTGTCACACGTCTGCTTTTCGGCAGACAGGCAGGAAGCCACTGGCTGGATGGCGTCTGGGGCAGAGCCGGACTCCTTATCACACTCCTCACTCCTCTGCTCCTAGTCCACCTTCTGCCTTCTGCCACAGTGGAGTCACATCACCCGTTCGTCGGTCAATGCGGAAAGCAGGGCAGAATAGTGGAATGGATCGCTACACACTGTCTGCGTCCCAAATTAAAACTCTATTCCCTCTATAGAGCACTACTTCTGGTCATCGGTCCATTTGGGATGCACACACTATCAGGACCTATCAGGAATGTGGGGTTAGCTCATAGAGGAAGAAGTTCATCTTTTGTGTATTTGTTAGAACAAAGTCAGTGTTTTGCTTGGGGACTGGGGACTCCTATTGACCTACACTTGATTTAGATGGAGATAGTATAGAAAGTATTTTGTCTCATGTTTTGCTCCTTACTCTACGGTCTATATTACATCATTATAAATGTCTCCACTTCAATCTGCATCAATCACTTGTTCCTAGCAGTGCTAGAGGTAAAATTGCTATTGTCTTTTAGAGTGATAAAATCGTGTTGAGTGTCTATCCATCTATACATTCACTCTACATTGTGAAGTGAGCACTGCAGGGAGAGAAGCGAGGGGCACTTTCATCAGAGAAATGAGCTCTATTCTACAGGACACTTCCTCCTCCGTCACCAGGCCCTCCTGGGA
The DNA here is from genome assembly GCF_057628025.1 of Oncorhynchus mykiss. Taxonomy (NCBI): domain Eukaryota; kingdom Metazoa; phylum Chordata; class Actinopteri; order Salmoniformes; family Salmonidae; genus Oncorhynchus; species Oncorhynchus mykiss. The sequence goes on from NC_143032.1 coordinate 26,762,804, forward strand.
GACCATTCGTCAAGCTGTACTCCTCTGACTGTCCCTGTATGTGTCCATGTGTAAAGGACATCACACTGCTTGCTTAGCGAGTACCACTTCCTCCCGATTCGGCCCGCACTTGGCGCAGACTCGGGACCTCTGCCTCACACGTGACCTCCCCTCCTCAAGCGTCTTAACCGGTCGCACCACCTCAAAAGCTCACCAACGAGGCGACGCAAGAGGAACCGTTTATGCTGTAGGAGTACGTTTCACACATCCCCCATGTGCTACACATGCATGCGTGTGGGTGCATGTCTCTCTGTGTGTTCGCAGCATGAAACATGAAACGCTAACAAACATGATGATAAGAGCAAACGAGGCCATGTTTGAGGCAATAACCCGTCTCTGTATGAACAGAGCTGGAGATCCCAGACAGTAGAAGAACAAAGTAAACACTTGAAAGCTAGGGATACTGAAGTCCATGCCACCATTTAGAAAACATGTGTGTGTTTATGTGAAGCTCTTCTGTTCTCCCTATTACCCAGAGGAGTTTTAGGATATGCTTGTCCAAGGAAAATCAACTTTCCCTTTTCAAGAAGACTAGGGACATTCTGGTAATGCAAGCACTTTGTGGAAGAACTAGTAATCCTCTAATCATTGGAAGGAGCTTCAACAGTATGACACTGTATCCCTCTGCACCCACCTCCTTCCTCTCAGGCAAATAGAGAACAGGTGAACAGAACAGAATGGAAATCGAAAGCCCATCCACTGAACTTGAGCCACAGCCACAAAACTAAGGGAGGATTTGTCATAAATCAAGATAGTCAAACTCCTCAATTCAAAGCATACCGAGAAGCTGGAATCAAACAATGTCATTCAGGGAAACATGCTGATGATATGCAGAAAGCAATCTGCCCTTAAATAACTTACAGATTTCTTTAAAAGAGGAATAGCAGCAAAGCGTAAGGCAAAACACAAACCATTCCTTCTGCTGCATGTTAAGAGTTCTGGGTGACTATGATTCATTGGAAACACATTTCTACTGTGGAAACATGGATTGGGTTGTGTCCCAAATTGCACCCTATTTCCTATATAGTGCACCACTTTTTGACAGTCAAAAAGTAACAACAATATAAACGCCACGCAACAATTTCAAAGATTTTCCTGAGTTACAGTTCGTTTAATAACGAAATCAGTCAGCTGAAATGAATTCATTAGGCTTAATCTATGGATTTCACGTGGTTTACGGTTGTACTGCCAAATTCTCAACATTTTTTGGAAGCTTATGGTAGAGAAATGAACATTCAATTATCTGGCAGCAGCTCTAGTGGACATTCCTGTAGCCAGCATGCCAATTGCATGCTCCCTCAAAACTTGAGACATCTGTTGCAGTGTGTTGTGTGACAAAAACGGCACATTTTAAAGTGGCCTTATATTGTCCCCAGGACAAGGTGCACCTATGTAATGAGCATGCTGTTTAATCAGCTTCTTGATATGCCACACCTGTCAGGTGGGTGGATAATCTTGGCAAAGGAGAAATGCTCACTATTAGGGATGTAAACAAATTTGTGCACAAAATATGAGAAAAGAAAAGCTTGTATGGAAAATTTCAGGGATTTTTTTATTTCAGATGTATATTTTTGTTCAGCATACAGGGCATAGGGTGCCATTTGAGACACAACCAAGGACTGAATTGGAGGCAGAGTAGGCAGATGATATGATAGTGTGCTGGGCTGTGCTGGGCTGTTCTGGGTTGTGTTGTGGTGAATGATATTGCATGACAGATCAGAGCCCTGGCCTCTGTCCCAAATGGCACCCCATTCCCTATGGTCCCTGGTCAAAAGTAGTGCACTGTAGAGGGAATAGGGTGCCATTTGGGACGTAGCCCTGGTGTGGGCGAGGATTTATTAGGCCCGAGCATGCCGGCAAGGCCGCAGCCGCAGTCACCACGACAACAAAGAGGTGGTCGTCAGCAAGCATTCCTAAGGCCTCCGTTCCCTTGGACTGCTAATGGAAGACAGAGAGAGAAGAGAGAGAGAGAGTGGGGAGGGAGGGAGGCGAGAGAGGGAGAGAAAAAGAGAGATAGGGAGGTTGTTGGAGATGTTTACAACAGAAGGTATAACTTAAAATGAGATGAAGTTCTCAATGAAGATGCCATATGATTTTATGATTTTTATGATATGATTTTGATTTTATTTAATACATTATGCTACGTGCTATAAAAGCAGTCCAACACATTCCCAACCATATACTTGGTTCACAGTTTAACACACCTCAAAATGCTCTGTAGCTTTTCTGATATCACAGATACACATTGAACATGTGTGGTTTATGTGTGTGGTTTACAACCAAATCTGGCATGTTAAATATGCTGCTTGTAACGCACAAACACACACACACCAGTGTCTACTACATAAATCTACATTCCTCATCTTAAACCCCCCCCCCCCCGCAACGATTCCCACAACATACTTATTCACAATAACCCTGACCCTGTAATTAGAGGCATGGAGGCAATAGCCTGGACCACAGGGACAGGGGGTTCCCTTAATCATCCAACCCAGCCTACAGTACCACCCTGGTGGCCTGATTTCCAGCCCACCTGCCCCTAGGCAGAGGAAGGACTGTGTGACCACCATAACCAGTTGTTTATCTTAAACTGCTCTTCAGGAAGAAGGGTGGCATGATATGATTTGTGGCGAGCACTTCTTCTGGCATCTGCCCCTCCACCCTCCGTCCTCCACCCTCTATCATTTCCTCCCTTCGCCCTCTTTAAATATATTTAAGTATCAAAAGTAAACGTAATTTCTAAAATATACTTAAGTATCTGAAGTAAAAGTAAAAGTACGAATCATTTCAAATTCCTTATAGTCAGCAAACCAGAGTTTGTTTCGTTTTTATTTATTTACGGATAGCCAGGTGCACACTCCAACACTCAGACATAATTTACAAACAAAGAATTTGTGTTTAGTGAGTCCGCTAGATCAGATCTTAATGCGTGAGTGAATTGGACCATTTTTCTGTCCTACTAACCATTCAAAATGTAACAAGTACTTCTGGGTGTCAGGGAAAATGAATAGAGTATAAAAGTACATTATTTTCATGAGTGAGGTAGGTAGTTTGCCCCCGGTGATACGTTGTGCAGACCGCACCACCCCCTGGAGAGCCTTGCGGTTGTGGGCGGTGCAGTTGCCGTACCAGGTGGTGATACAGCCCGACAGGATGCTCTCGATTGTGCATCTGTAGACGTTTGTGAGGATACTGTAGTGGAGTAAAAGCAAAAGTTGTCCAAAATATAAATAGTAAAGTAAAGACTTAAATAGTACTTTAAAGTATTTTTTACTTATGTACTTTACACCACTGGGTAAGTAGTATCTGAGCTTGTCCAATAAGAATACAGGTTTGAATTTTCAGTAGCGATACATATTGCTACTGTGTGACCTACTGAATACAACCCAGGTGCCATGCCCCGCCTGTCCAAAACAATAATGAGATGGGAGTGGGTGGAGTGTACTCTATTCTATATAGAGTAAACTGAAATGGAGGGACGCTTATAAAGAATATATATATATATTCAAAGAGAACATAACCATAATCTGGCTCTATCATGCTGTTCATGATAACTTGTTTGACTGCCTAAACCGCTTGGTGGCTACCACTGCTAAGATCAGACCTTAATTCAATAAAACATTTTCCTCTTCAGGATACATGATCCATGACGAGCCTTGTGTCTGGATTTTCGGAGAGGAGAGGCGAGGACTGGAGGCATGTTGTTAGGGGTTTCTTTGATTTCCAGGGAATATACTGGGCATAATGAGACTGTTATGCTTCTCTGTGTCTCTGACTTCAATGAAGGAAGAGGAAAACAAAGAAGGTAAGAGACAGCCCCAAGCATATCTCCTCTCAGGGTATGACGACTGCAATTCTTCACTGCCACACACACACTGTGCTACCGGTACATACACACCACATGTGAATTGTTAACACATACCAAATTCCATTGTAATTTTTAATACATATCAAAGTTGATTGTTTTCCCTCGAAAGCTAATTCAAATCCAAATTGAATCAAATTGTATTGGTCACAAATACATGGCTAGCAGATGTTAATGCGAGTGTAGCGAAATGCTTGTGCTTCTAGTCCGACAGTGCAGTAATATCTAAGGGGATGGAATAAGAATATGTACATATAAATATGTGAATGTGCCATGCGGCATAAGCAATATGCAATAGATGGTATAAAATACAGTACATACATATGAGATACATACATAGGATATGTAAACATTATTAACGTGGCATGATTTAAAGTGACTAGTGATACCATTATTAAATCCATTTATTAAAGTGGCCAGCGATTTGAGCCTGTATGTTGACATCAGCCTCTGTATGTTAGGGATGGCTGTTTAACAGTCTGATGGCCTTGAGATAGAAGCTGTTTTTCATTCTCTCGGTCCCAGCTTTGATGCACCTGTACTGACCTCGCCTTCTGGATGACAGCGGGGTGAACAGGCAGTGGCTCGTGTGGTTGTTGTCCTTGATGATCTTTTTGGCCTTCCTGTGACATCGGGTGCTGTAGGTGTTCTGGAGGGCAGGTAGTTTGCCCCCGGTGATACGTTGTGCACACCGCACCACCCTCTGGAGAGCCTTGCGGTTGTGGGCGGTGCAGTTGCCGTACCAGGTACAGCCCGACAGGATGCTCTCGATTGTGCATCTGTAGACGTTTGTGAGGATTTTAGGTGACAAGCCAAATTTCTTGAAGAGGCGCTGTTGCTTTTTCTTCACCACGCTGTCTGTGTGGGTGGACCATTTCAGTTTGTCCGTGATGTGTGCGCGAGGAACTTAAAACTTTCCACCTTCTTCACTCCTATCCCATCGATGTGGATAGGGGGGTGCTCCCTCTGCTGTTTCCTGAAGTCCATGATCATCTCCTATATTTTGTTGACGTTGAGTGAGAGGTTATTTTCCTGACACCACACTCCGAGGGCTCTCACCACCCCCCTGCTGAGCTGTAGTCAATGAACAATATTCTTACATAGCTATTCCTCTTGTCCAGATGGTATAGGGCAGTGTGATAGCGATTTCATCGTCTGTGGACCAATTGGGGCTGTAAGCAAATTGGAGTGGGTCTAGGGTATCAGGTAGGGTGGAGGTGATATGATCCTTGACTAGTCTTTCAATGCACTTCATGATGACAGAAGTGAGTGCTATGGGGCAAAGGTATTTAGCTCAGGTACCTTAGCTTTCTTAGGAACAGGAATAATGGTGGCCATCTTGAAGCATTTGGGGACAGCAGAATGGGTTAGGGATTGATTGAATATGTCAGTAAACACACCAGCTGACTGGTTTGCACATGCTCTGAGGATGCAGCTAGGGATGCAGTTTGGGCTGGCAGCCCTGCGAGGGTTAGCGCGTTTAAATGTTTTACTCACATCAGCCATGTTGAAGGAGAGCCCACAGTCGTTGGTAGTGGGCCGTGTTGGTGGCACTGTATTGTCTTCAAAGAAAGCAAAGAAGTTTGTCTGGGAGTGATTTGAGCCACTGAATTGTGACTCTACTTGTGTCTCTATTCTGATGCTTTGCTTGTTTGATTGCCTTGCGGAGGGAATAGCTACACTGTTTGTATTCGGTCATGTTTCCAGTCGCCTTGCCATGATTAAATGCGGTGGTTTGCGGTTTCTGGTTAGGGAAGGTTATATTAGTCACAGTGTGACCAACATCTCTAATGTACTTCCTAATAAACTCACTCACCGAGTCAGCATATCCATCGATGTTATTGTCTGAGGCTACCCGGAACATATCCCAGTCCACGTGATCGAAGCAATCTTGAAGTGTGGAATCTGATTGTTCAGACCAGCGTTAGATAGACCAAAGCACGGGCAAGACCTGTTTTAGTTTCTGCATATTGGAGGGGAGCAACAAAATGGAGTCATGGTCAGATTTGCCAATAGGAGCGCGGGGTAGGATCTTGTATACATCATGGAAGTTAGAGTAGCAGTGGTCCAATGTTTTGCTCGAGCGGGTGCAACAATCAATGTGCTGGTAGATTTTAGGCAACCTTGTTCTCAAATTAGCTTTGTTAAAATTCCCAGCTAAAATGAATGCAGCCTCAGGATATATGGTTTCAAGTTTACATAGAGTCCAGTGAAGTTCTTTCAGGGTCGTCGAGGTGTCTGCTTGGTGGGGGATATACACGGTTGTGACTATAATCAAAGATAATTATCTTTGAAGGTAACGTGGTTGGCATTTGATTGTAAGGAATTGTAGGTCAGGTGAACAAAAGGACTTGAATGCCTGTATGTTGTTATGATTACACCATGAGCCGTTAATCGTGAGGCACACACCCCCGCCCTTCTTCTTAGCAGAGAGATGTTTGTTTCTGTCGGCGCGACGCATGAAAAAACCCGGTGACTCTGACAACATATCCAGAGTGAGCCATGTTTCCGTGAAACAGAGAATGTTACTGTTAAGGTGCGTGAATGAGGACCCAAAAGCGAATTAACTTAAACAGAGCTTCTTTAATTACCAAACATAGGTAGGCTCAGACGGACCGGCAGATTCCGACAGGACAAGACAAGGTTACAGCAAACATGACGACAGTCTGGTTCAGGCATGAAACACAACAAACAAGAATCCGACAAGGACAGGAACAAAAACAGAGAGAGATATAGGGGACTAATCAGAGGGAAAAAGGGAACAGGTGGGAAAAGGGGTGACGAGGTGGTTAGGAGGAGACAAGGCACAGCTGGGGGAAAGAGGGGGAGAAAAGGTAACCTAACAACGACCAGCAGAGGGAGACAGGGTGAAGGGAAAGGACAGAGACAAGACACAACATGACAGTACATGACAGCACCCCCCCACTCACCGAGCGCCTCCTGGCGCACTCGAGGAGGAAACCTGGCGGCAACGGAGGAAATCCTCGATCAGCGCACGGTCCAGCACGTCCCGAGAGGGAACCCAACTCCTCTCCTCAGGACCGTACCCCTCCCAATCTACGAGGTACTGGTGACCACGGCCCCGAGGACGCATGTCCAAAATTCTACGGACCCTGTAGATGGGTGCGCCCTCGACAAGGATGGGGGGGGGGGGGGAAGACGAGCGGGGGCGCGAAGGACGGGCTTGATGCAGGAGACATGGAAGACCGGGTGGACGCGACGAAGGTATCGCGGAAGAAGAAGTCGAACTGCGACAGGATTAATGACCCGAGAAATACGGAACGGACCAATGAACCGCGGGGTCAACTTGCGAGAAGCCGTCTTAAGGGGAAGGTTCTGAGTGGAGAGCCAAACTCTCTGACCGCGACAATATCTAGGACTCTTAGTTCTACGCTTATTAGCAGCTCTCACAGTCTGCGTCCTATAACGGCAAAGTGCAGACCTGACCCTCTTCCAGGTGCGCTCGCAACGTTGGACAAAAGCCTGAGCGGAGGGGACGCTGGACTCGGCGAACTGAGATGAGAACAGCGGAGGCTGGTACCCGAGGCTACTCTGAAAAGGAGATAGCCCGGTCGCAGACGAAGGAAGCGAGTTGTGGGCGTATTCTGCCCAGGGGAGCTGTTCTGACCAAGACGCAGGGTTACGAAAAGAAAGACTGCGTAAGATGCGACCAATAGTCTGATTGGCCCGTTCTGCTTGACCGTTAGACTGGGGGTGAAAGCCGGAAGAGAGACTGACGGAAGCCCCAATCAAACGGCAAAACTCCCTCCAAAATTGAGACGTGAATTGCGGACCTCTGTCCGAAACGACGTCTGACGGAAGGCCATGAATTCTGAAAACATTCTCGATGATGATTTGTGCCGTCTCTTTAGCAGAAGGAAGCTTAGCAAGGGGAATGAAATGAGCCGCCTTAGAGAACCTATCGACAACCGTAAGAATAACAGTCTTCCCCGCTGACGAAGGCAGTCCGGTGACAAAATCTAAGGCGATGTGAGACCACGGTCGAGAGGGAATAGGAAGCGGCCTGAGACGGCCGGCAGGAGGAGAGTTACCGGACTTAGTCTGCGCGCAGACCGAACAAGCAGCCACGAAACGACGCGTGTCATGCTCCCGGGTGGGCCACCAAAAACGCTGGCGAATGGAAGCAAGCGTACCCCGAACGCCAGGGTGGCCGGCTAACTTGGCAGAGTGAGCCCACTGAAGAACGGCCAGACGAGTAGGAACGGGAACGAAAAGAAGGTTCCTAGGACAAGCGCGCGGCGACGGAGTGTGAGTGAGCGCTTGTTTTACCTGCCTCTCAATTCCCCAGACAGTCAACCCGACAACACGCCCCTCAGGGAGAATCCCCTCGGGGTCAGTGGAGGCTACTGAAGAACTGAAGAGACGAGACAAAGCATCAGGCTTGGTGTTCTTAGAGCCCGGACGATAAGAAATCACGAACTCGAAACGAGCGAAAAACAGCGCCCAACGCGCCTGACGCGCATTAAGTCGTTTGGCAGAACGGATGTACTCAAGGTTCCTATGGTCAGTCCAAACGACAAAAGGAACGGTCGCCCCCTCCAACCACTGTCGCCATTCGCCTAGGGCTAACCGGATGGCGAGCAGTTCGCGGTTACCCACATCATAGTTACGTTCCGACGGCGACAGGCGATGAGAAAAATACGCGCATGGGTGGACCTTGTCGTCAGAGAGGGAGCGCTGAGAAAGAATGGCTCCCACGCCCACCTCTGACGCGTCAACCTCGACAACGAACTGTCTAGAGACGTCAGGTGTAACAAGGATAGGAGCGGATGTAAAACGATTCTTGAGGAGATCAAAAGCTCCCTGGGCGGAAACGGACCACTTAAAGCACGTCTTGACAGAAGTAAGGGCTGTGAGAGGAGCTGCCACCTGACCGAAATTACGGATGAAACGACGATAGAAGTTCGCGAAGCCGAGAAAGCGCTGCAGCTCGACGCGTGACTTAGGGACGGGCCAATCAATGACAGCTTGGACCTTAGCGGGATCCATCTTAATGCCTTCAGCGGAAATAACAGAACCGAGAAATGTGACGGAGGAGGCATGAAAAGTGCACTTCTCAGCCTTCACAAAAAGACAATTCTCTAAAAGGCGCTGGAGGACACGTCGAACGTGCTGAACATGAATCTGGAGTGACGGTGAAAAAATCAGGATATCGTCAAGGTAAACGAAAACAAAGATGTTCAGCATGTCTCTCAGGACATCATTGACTAATGCCTGAAAGACAGCTGGAGCGTTAGCGAGGCCGAAAGGAAGAACCCGGTATTCAAAGTGCCCTAACGGAGTGTTAAACGCCGTCTTCCACTCGTCCCCCTCCCTGATGCGCACGAGATGGTAAGCGTTACGAAGGTCCAACTTAGTAAAAAACCTGGCTCCCTGCAGGATCTCGAAGGCTGAAGACATAAGAGGAAGCGGATAACGATTCTTCACTGTTATGTCATTCAGCCCTCGATAATCTATGCAGGGGCGCAGAGACCCGTCCTTCTTCTTGACAAAAAAAAACCCCGCTCCGGCGGGAGAGGAGGAGGGGACTATGGTACCGGCGTCAAGAGCTACAGACAAATAATCTTCGAGAGCCTTACGTTCGGGAGCCGACAGAGAGTATAGTCTACCCCGGGGGGGGGTGGTTCCCGGAAGGAGATCAATACTACAATCATACGACCGGTGTGGAGGAAGAGAGGTGGCCCTGGACCGACTGAACACCGTGCGCAGATCGTGATATTCCTCCGGCACCCTTGTCAAATCACCAGGCTCCTCCTGTGAAGAAGAGACAGAGGAAACAGGAGGGATAGCAGACATTAAACATTTCACATGACAAGAGACGTTCCAGGAGAGGATAGAATTACTAGACCAATTAATGGAAGGATTATGACAAACTAGCCAGGGATGGCCCAAAACAACAGGTGTAAAAGGTGAACGAAAAATTAAAAAAGAAATGGTTTCGCTATGATTACCAGAAACAGTGAGGGTTAAAGGTAGCGTCTCACGCTGAATCCTGGGGAGAGGACTATCATCCAGGGCGAACAAGGCCGTGGGCTCCTTTAACTGTCTGAGAGGAATGTCATGTTCCCGAGCCCAGGTCTCGTCCATAAAACAGCCCTCCGCCCCAGAGTCTATTAAGGCACTGCAGGAAGCTGACGAACCGGTCCAGCGTAGATGGACCGACAAGGTAGTGCAGGATCTTGAAGGAGAGACAGGAGTAGTAGCGCTCACCAGTAGCCCTCCGCTTACTGACGAGCTCTGGCCTTTTACTGGACATGAAGTGACAAAATGACCAGCGGAACCGCAATAGAGACAGAGGCGGTTGGTGATTCTCCGTTCCCTCTCCTTAGTCGAGATGCGGATACCTCCCAGCTGCATGGGCTCAGCACCCGAGCCGGCAGAGGAAGATGGTAGTGATGCGGAGAGGGGGGCGACGGAGAGCGCAAGCTCCTTTCCACGAGCTCGGTGACGAAGATCAACCCGTCGCTCAATGCGAATAGCGAGTTCAATCAAGGAATCCACGCTGGAAGGAACCTCCCGGGAGAGAATCTCATCCTTTACCTCTGCGCGGAGACCCTCCAGAAGACGAGCGAGCAAGGCCGGCTCGTTCCAGCCACTGGAGACAGCAAGAGTGCGAAACTCAATAGAGTAGTCTGTTATGGATCGATTGCCTTGACATAGGGAAGACAGGGCCCTGGAAGCCTCCTCCCCAAAAACAGATCGATCAAAAACCCGTATCATCTCCTCCTTAAAGTCCTGATACTGGTTAGTACACTCAGCCCTTGCCTCCCAGATTGCCGTGCCCCACTCACGAGCCCGTCCAATAAGGAGAGATATGACGTAGGCGACACGAGCAGTGCTCCTGGAGTAAGTGTTGGGCTGGAGAGAAAACACAATATCACACTGGGTGAGGAACGAGCGGCATTCAGTGGGCTCCCCAGAGTAACACGGCGGGTTATTGATTCTGGGCTCCGGAGATTCGAAAGCCCTGGAAGTGGCCGGTGGATCGAGGCGGAGATGGTGAACCTGTTCTGTGAGGTTGGAGACTTGGGTGGCCAGGGTCTCAACGGCATGTCGAGCAGCAGACACTTCCTGCTCGTGTCTGCCTAGCATCGCTCCCTGGATCCCGACGGCTGAGTGGAGAGGATCCGAAGTCGCTGGGTCCATTCTTGGTCGGATTCTTCTGTTAAGGTGCGTGAATGAGGACCCAAAAGCGAATTAACTTAATCAGAGCTTCTTTAATTACCAAACATAGGTAGGCTCAGACGGACCGGCAGATTCCGACAGGACAAGACAAGGTTACAGCAAACATGACGACAGTCTGGTTCAGGCATGAAACACAACAAACAAGAATCCGACAAGGACAGGAACAAAAACAGAGAGAGATATAGGGGACTAATCAGAGGGAAAAAGGGAACAGGTGGGAAAAGGGGTGACGAGGTGGTTAGGAGGAGACAAGGCACAGCTGGGGGAAAGAGGGGGAGAAAAGGTAACCTAACAACGACCAGCAGAGGGAGACAGGGTGAAGGGAAAGGACAGAGACAAGACACAACATGACAGTACATGACAGTTACAATCTCTGATGTTTCTCTGGAAGGCAACTCGTGCCCTAATTTCGTTCACCTTGTTGTCTAGAGACTGGACATTGGTGAGTAATATGCTCGGAAGCAGTGGATGGTGTGCCGCTCTGTCTGCCTCTCCTGTGGCGATGACGTTGTTTTGGGTCGGCCTCTGGGATTAGAACCCATGTCCAGGGCGGAGGTCCAAAGAAAGATTCTACTTCAGGAAAATCGTATTACTGGTCGGAATGTTGGTAAGTTGACGTCGCTCTTATATCCAATAGTTCTTCCCGGCTGTATGTAATAAGACTTAAGATTTCCTGGGGTAACAATGTAACAAAGTAATACATAAAAACAAACAAATTAGTGCATTGTTTCCTAAGGACCTGAAGTCTTGAGTGTACTATACAAAGTTGCGATTTAAATTGAAGTGTAGAAATAAAGGTGAACTCAATCATTGACACAGCCATGGTGGTGTAGCAGGAAGATCGGAATCCTGTGAGCCAAGAACTTGTGAGTTCAAATCCTAGGTGAGGATATGTTGAGTAATAGTTACTGTGGAATTATGCAATAATACTGAGTGTCAAATATGCAAGTTGAAAACACTGTGTCTATTTTATGACGTTTAAGGGATATCTTAAAGGAATTTTTTTGCAGAGCATCATGTGAAAATTTGAATCCACATTTGAAATGTTATGTGATCGCGTGAATATCTACATGTGAAGTGTTACAAAACCACATGGTTTCACATGATTTCGCATGTGGAAGGTTATGTGATCACTTGCGAAAATCCACGTGAAACTTAAGTGCGGCACAACTGCGGTCCCTAGTGAAGAATTTCCGCCCCCTCTCCCGCCGCTGAATAGCCCAGCTGGAGCGTTTTGAGCCTTATTTGCATATTACCCAAGGTGCCTTTCGAGTGACTTTTAGAGTGACCAGTACCACTCATGACTGTGTTTGCGAGTGACAGAGATATAGCTGTTGCATTCATTTATTTTTAGTACTTCGGCCGTCACCAATTGAGATCCTAAGTTAATATGTTTTCATTAAAATGAAATATATCATAGATGATACATATTTGATAGCCCTTTCTTTTGCGGGCCTAGTTTTAGCCTAATACAGTGGCCTGAAACATTTTCAGGCCACATCAGGCCTGATAAATGAAGGCTATCAATCAGCCATTTAAAATTATAAACATTATAAACACGCTGAAAAACCTCCCCACAGCATGATGCTGCCACCACCATGCTTCACTGTAGGGATGGTGCCAGATTTCTTCCAGACATGATGCTTGGCATTCAGGCCAAAGAGTTCAATCTTGGTTTCATCAGGCAGAGAATCTTGTTTCTTATGTCCTTTAGGTGACTTTTGGCAAACTCCAAGCAGGCTGTCATGTGCCTTTTACTAAGAAGTGGCTTCTATCTGGCCACTCTAACATAAAGGACTGATTGGTGGAGTACTGCAGCAATGGTTTTCCTTCTGGAAGGTTCTCCCATGTCCACAGAGGAACTCTGGAGCTCTGTCAAAGTGACTATCGGGTTCTTGGTCACCTCCCTGACCAAGGCCATTCTTCCCCGATTGCTCAGTTTGGCCGGGTGACCAGCTCTAGGAAGAATCTTGGTGGTTCCAAACTTCTTCTATTTAACAATGATGGAGGCCACTGTGTTCTTGGGGACCTTCAATACTGCAGACATTTTTTGGTACGCTTCCCCAGATCTGTGGCTCGACACAATCCTGTCTCGGAGCTCTATGGACAATTCTTTCAACCTCATGGCTTGGTTTTTACTCTGACATGCACTGTCAACTGTGGGACCTTATATAAACAGGTGTGTGCCTTTCCAAATCATGTCCAATCAATTCAATTTACCACAGGTGGACTACAATCAAGTTGTAGAAACATCTCAAGGATGATCAATGGAAATAGGATGCAGCTGAGCTCAATTTCGAGTCTAATACCAAACGGGCTGAATACTTATGTAAATAAGGTATTTAGTATTATATTTTTTGTAAACATTTTTAAAAACCTGTTTTCGCTTTGTCATTGATGAGATTGTTGAGGAAAACAATTAATTTAATCAATTTAAGTGTAAGGCTGTAATGTAATGAAATGTGAAAAAAGGTAAGGGGTCTGAATACTTTCCGAATGCACTGTAGATTCAGTGTTATAGGCAAATAGTTAATCGAAATTGAACCTCAAAATATCATGGATAAGGAGAACAACAGATCTTTGAACATTACGGCTCGGCTGGCAAACAGACAGTCCCTCGCAGAGATTTTTGAATAAGTTCTCTTACCTTTTGAGAACCTGAGCTGAGACAGACGGGTCAAGAAGTCATATAACATTCAGAGGTTGACTTTGCTTGGGAAGTAATCTAATTCTGTCGCTATCAATTGATTAAGCTATTAACTTTCTGTACAAAATAAGATGTTTAAAACCGGACAGCTTTTTGGGAAACACTTATTAAAGCTGACTTTTTTTCTGAATCGGTAGGTCTAACTTTTGAAGGTACTCAGATTGTCACATCCTGACCTCAGTTCCTTTTTTATGTCTCTATTTTGGTTTGGTCAGGGCGTGAGTTGGGGTGGGCATTCTATGTTTTTCATTCTATGTTTTGTTCTGTGTGTTGTATTTCTATGTGTTTGGCCTGGTATGGTTCCCAATCAGAGGCAGCTGCCTATCATTGTCTCTGATTGAGAACCATGCTTAGGTAGCCTGTTCCCACCTGTGTTTGTGGGTGGTTGTTTCCTGTTTTTTGTTTTTTCACCTTGTTTTGTGTCGTTCACGCTCTTTGTTGTTTTTTTTGTCAATCACTGTTCAGTTTATTTAATTAAATTTACAATGAACACTTACCACACTGCGTGTTGGTCCGATGATTCCTATTCCTCATCATCAGACGAAGAGGAGAGTCGTTACACAGATTCCTAATGACGTTGCAGATGTAATTATTTGCAAAAGGAGACAGTTTCTTTGCAAACACACTGATTTGGCTTTGGAGAAATATGATATGACCTCATGGGCCTATCTCTCTGTCCGTTCTTAGCCTTTAATTTGGGTAATTTGTGTGGTATTAAAAAAAGATTACTCTAATAAGTAAAACTACGTAGAATTGCATGAAATGTTTATAAAAGGCAAGTTTTTCTTGGACCTGCAAATACGATGATAGATTAATGCAATGTTTTTACTAAAGGAGATCTTTCCACGCCTACTCTTGCCCACTGTGGTCTGGGAACCCACAGCCATCTGTCTGAGAAGTGAGGGTAAACTGTAAACATGTTCTCTGCTATCCACTTTGTTTTAATTATTATTTTGGGTAAAGGGGAGGGTCACTTGTTATTTTTTTTAAAGCGTTCAATTAGGGTTTAAATATATTTTGCTGATGGGAGGGCCGTCCATTTTCATTTCAGAGGTCCAATTTTCTCAATGTAAGCCTTATTATAAATAATGTTCACTCCCTCAGATACAAAGAAGAATACCATTAATACAATGCAATTCTAAAGAATAGAGAAATGACTTGCATTGCTAAACTAAATTACACACCTTTTTGTACATGTCATAATAACCAAATGTAGCCTTTAACCTTTAAGCCCTGCATGACCCCAATGCATTTAAAAAACAATACAATGTGTGGGCCAGTAGAAATTCTGTTCGGGCCAGTGGATTTTGATCAACATTTTTTGTAACTTTTGTAGAGTTGGTTATATTTGGCACCTTGTTCTTTTTTCTTTCTCAGACTTTTTTAATAGCAGTTTTAGAAGCCATTCAACACAGCTCTTCATGATTTCATATGTTCTTTATCTTTATATTTATCACACTACATTCGCAGCCTGAATTCATTTTGGAACATAGAGATTTCACAAGAATAGTCTATGAAATGAGACACCTACTGTTGGCACATGATCGATGTAATAGAGTGTGTGTATGTTTTTGGCGGGTCCGCAACTCTTTTTGGGGACTTCAGGCACGGCATTATGGTCAATGATAGCATGTATCATGTTTGTTTGGTATATGCACTCATTATAGAAACCATTTATAACCTTCTTGTGCATACATGTGTGTGTGTGAGGGTGTGAGAGCATGTGGGCCAGCATGCATGTTTATGTGCCTGTTGTCTTGCATGTATGAGTGAGGGAACGTGTACAATATGGCTTATTTTCTGTCATATCGTCCAATCTTTATGAATCTTAACTATTCCCAAAGCAATGCAAAAATTACAATATCAAGTCTTCTCAATATCAACTTTCCTGTCCACAGAATAATTGCCACAGCTGTATGCATGCATCATTGATTACAGATATCCGCAAGAGAGAAGAAGAGAGGATTTGTTTTTGCTGCATTGCTAATTGAAGTATAGCTTTTTGGGAGGAGGGAAACAGAGGAACTCTAATGACAATCAAGCAAGTGGAATTAGCCACACTGCTACCAGGTGCTAAGCCAAGTACCAGCTACACGATCAAGGAGATGGAGATAAGGATCATATATTAATAAGCTAGCACTCTTTACTATAATAGCGTAGGAGAAAATGAGCACTACTACCCATACACTGTCTTAATGAGATATCTTTACCCGCTCTCCTTCCCACAAAATGCCTCTTATTAAACTGGCCAATCGTAATCACTCTCATTCAAAGTTTGGTTGCAGAGGAGAGTTTGATTTTTATTTTAACTCGGCAAGTCAGTTAAGAACAAATTCTTATTTTGAATGACGGTCTAGGAACAGTGGGTTAACTGCCTTGTTCAGGGGTAGAACAACAGATTTGTACCTTATCAGCTCGGGGATTCAATCTTGCAACCTTTCGGTTACTAGTCCAATGCTCTAACCACTAGGCTATGCTGCTATTGATGTGAACCAAGTGGTTATGAGGTCAATCGAGGAGGAAGAGGAGTGATCAGGCAGAAAGGAAGACCTATTTCAGATCTAAAGATCTTTTTTTTAATGTTTCCACAAGATGACCACAGCAGCAGGTTTAAACCTTTAAACCTGCGCACAAACCTACAGTATATTGGCGGTGTCAAACAAGAAGGGCTGGTTTCCTTTTAATCAAAGTTTTAATCTGTGTCTGGGAAAGCAGCCCGTCGAGTTTAACATAGGGAGGGGACAATGTCACTCACGACAACAGTTTTGTTCACCTAATGATATTATTTCTGTCCAAACGTTGAAATTATGTGAGATAACGATGGGATGACAAAAGTTTTTGTGTGAATATCTTCTGACCAGATCAGTCTAACGGTTCACCAAGCCAAGGTATCTCAGAATCACCAGACATATTAACATGTGCCCTTTACGGAAGACACTCAAACAGCCTTATCAAGACCTTCACGTCAGAACACCCTGTTTGCATCCCAAATGGCACCCTATTCCCAATGTAGTGCACTACTTTTGACCAGGGCTCATAGAGCTCTGGACAAAAGTAGTGCACTACACAGGGTATAAAGTGCCATTTGGGAGACAGCCCCTGACATCTGGCTGCTAAGGCCACTCTTTGCTCATTGGTCTGCGCCAGCATATGTATCTGTCCAGCGGTACAGCAAAACCAATTGGATGATGGACTGCTTGACCTTTTTAGAGTTTGATGAGCTGCCTTATCACCTTAAGGGCAGATGGGAGGATTTAGTGGGAGATGGTGGTTGCAAGGGAAGGGATTCAGGGCAGAACTGGATTCAAATAGTATTTGTTTTCCTTAAAAAAAACTTCTGTTTAATTTGAAGGAAAGAAAATTGTACCTACACACTGAAGCAAAGCTGAAATGTCTGTGTGCGCTATCCCTGATGCAGTAAAACATTCAAAACATTGAATAATGAAGTAAGCTTTACGCAACATATTTCTGAGGGCAAACCCATTGTACCTCTTTGTTTGCCTGAATTCGTGGGTTTTGCGCACCAGCCAAGCTTCTGGGAGAGCACCATGGTTCTCTTCTGATTGTTTAACTGAGCCTACCTTGAGCATCTGATGAACATAGTATCCCCTTTAGGATCTATTCAACTGGTTTAATTGCGCCATGCAAACTCAATCAAGCCCCACTCCCGTGTTCAACAAATACTATTTGAACCCAGGTCTGGTTGGTGGTGGTGGTGGTTGGGTTGAGCCGATGGGATCAGCTGAGAAAGAGAATAGTCTATCTATCTGACTCTGGAGAAGAGACAACCCAGGGTTGTAATGACAGTCCTGATAGACATCAGTAGGAATCGTGTTACAGCTGGGAACAGGGTGAACAGGACAGCAAGAGACACGCGAGTCAACATGGAAAACGGAGAAAGAAAACCCACCTCAAGCGTATGTCTTGACTCTCTCTTTCTCTCGCTCTCTCTGACTCGCTCTCTCTCTTCATGCCACAAAACTATTAGAGGGCTGTATTGAATTTTCAAAACAACGTCTAAGATACACTGCGGTAACTTATCTCGTGCTGCTCTGTAGGATTGTGTTTGTTGGAGTGCTGGCGGTGTGACCATGACAGCAGCAGCTGGAACATGAGATCCCCTCACCTCCCCTGTGGACAAACAGGCAGCAGGGATGAAAGACAAGCCTCTGTGTGGAACAAGACAGGGCCTCTCCCTCGTACTACTCCTCTCTGTGCTGCTCTGTCTCTGGGTTCAGGTGATTCTTATCTAACGTCAGAACGTGTCTCCCAAGACAGAAAAAAAACTAGTGAAGCAGGATGTGAATCCTTTCGGTAATAAAAAAAAAAAGGTGAATGGTGAGAATGTTGACAGTTCTGTAAGGTTTCCATTGTGTTCATGTCCAAATAAATACGCAGGAGAGAGTGTTGGTTTTTTCCTTGGTATATTGTATGTGGGAGAAGATGTGGTGTTTTCAGCAACTGTTGTCTGTGCTATGTCCTTTGGTGAGGTTTGACACTTTCAAAGCAATGTATAAGACGTAAATAACTTATGTGAGTCCCACTCAAGAATGACTCAAAATAATCCTACTGTATCTGTTTGTTTGTTTTAATAAGAAAATATTGTTTTGGGCCATGTTTGCATAATTATGAATATGCAAGATTCTGTGTTTCCTCTGAGAATGCTCATAGAGTATCATAGACGCTGGTAGAGAGTACACATGAATACACAGATGGCTGGAAATAACCCCATTTGCGCTCGGGCAGGATTACCATGTTGAACCCACGGGACGTCATTAAGGAGCAGCTCTTTGCTATCTCTAAATCTCTAATTAACATAACGCAATGCTGATAACTTATTTGAGCATTTAACCCAGATCTAGAGTCTAGATCGCAGACACAAGCGCCATACACGCTAGGCCGGGTTACTGTATAAGCGCTTTATGAAAACTGTAGCTGTGGATGTAAAAAAAAGAGGACTTTTTGAAGTACATTTCATTTGATTGACAAAGCTGCGTAAACAATTACATTTTTATTGTTGAAGTGTTATATCCTCTCTGGACAATGGTGTAGGTGTCAAATCTCCTTTTATGTACTGTGCTGTACTGCCACACTACTGGGGATGAATGTAGTTACTGTATAGATCCGGTTCCTGTTAGTGGTGAGATGTCGGCGGGTAAAATAAGGCTGAAAAGAGGTCTGTGGGATTTGAATGGCAGAAGGAAATGACAGGAATGCGTATGCAGGATGTGTGGAGTCCCAGGTCTCCTTTGTAAAGAGCCAACTGCAGCAGCAGCAGGAAACAGTGTTTTCCACAGCAGCTTTCTTACAGGCTTCACAGCGACAGGCGTTTTGCATGAGAGGACCGGTGTGAAGAAAGATGTTGGCAATTCAATGGCAGGAATTCACCTCTGTTTACAATGCTCTCGCATACATAGAGAGAGAGAGAGGAATGGAGAGATGGAGGGAGAGAGAGAGAGAGAGAGAGAGAGAGAGAGAGAGCAGCAATGCCTTACCGAGAGCCGTTTGAGCAATATTTACCGCTCTGTAACGGTAGATTGCCAAACCAAATGTGTGTGTTTGTGATAAGGCATTGAGTCTTTCATCTGAAGCAGAAAACTATAAACGGTAGATCTATCAGGGCACCCGTTTCTGTGACCATGGGAAGCTGTTGCTGCATGTACAAAGGAAAAGCTATTTTTTCCATCCAAAACAACCAAAACAACATGCCTCTTCTCATTCACTTCATGTTAATTACTCTTACAGCCAGTGTCTTTTGCTAACGGAATTTTGTTGGGAGACTCAGTCACGTTAATTTGCATTCTTTTGAAAAATGCATGAATTAATTTAAGGGAACAGGTGGGGATTCGTCTTCACTTATTGCACACTAAAGACTTGCCTTGAGTCGTTACATTGCCAGACACGGTTTAGTTTCACTATTGGGAAGCAACGGGTGAAACACTAACACAGATGCCAGCCCTGCTTATCAGGGTGCTGTCTCATCTTTCAAAACTGAGATCTCTTGCCAAGAATCCAAGACATGGGAAAACATAACAGTTTGATTTCATGGGTTATTAACTTTGTGTCATGCAGAACCCTACAGTATGTGTGTCTGCTAAGTCATCTACATCTAATGATAGCCAGCCAATACAGGAGTTCCTCAGGCATGTGTCAAGTTACCAGTGCTATTTATTTCACATGCACATGATTGTCGGAATTATTCAGCAAATTGTCTCAATCATCAAATTGCAGTCAGTCTTACTCCGCTTAACTGTCCATTTCCAAACAGAATTTCCATCAGTCGCACAACAAAAACCCTTCACACCAACACTGATACGACACTGACACAACAACTCTAAAAGTGAAAATCCATAGGTAAAAATCCATATGGTTCTCCAGTCCCTGCTACACATAGAATACACCCTCGGTAAGACTAACAAGACACTTAATGAAAATCATCTTTGGAGGTCAGTGTGCCATATCAGACACCCAGCCTGAGTAACGAAGTGCAGCAGAACACGGTTTCATAGTGAAGATGCAGAGGTCAAGTTGCTCAGCACACAGTAATAACCTCTGGGTCTGGGCTGCGGAGGTTATCGAATTCTCTTCCCATACTACCGGGTCTTACTTCCTCCAGTCAGACCCGTCCGCAAAGAAAGGAGGTCTGAATACTGATTTCTGCTTTTCTATAAGGAAGGAAGTCATTGCACAAAGCATGACTAAACTGAAATAGTCCAGTTCATTCAGAGTTAAATGAATTCAGTGCCACAGGCATCATGAAGTTCAATGCACTACAATGATTAAAGCGACCTAACATATGCTTCACTACGAAGAAATGTTGCACCGTGTGCTAGTGAATGGGAATTACTGACACAAATGTTCTCATTTTGGTTCCCTATTGTTGTGTCCTAATAAAACACAGGCACAATGTGTCGCGGCCTCCTGCTGTTTCAATGCAAGCGAGCCTCAGCCCCTGACATGCATACGGTAACAGCTGGTCAGAAACGATTTCCACAGTAAGTCAATTACACATGGAAATCCGCTTTCATGCTACGGTAGGAGGAGAAAAAGCTGGAGGCCGGTTTTAACAGTACTTTAAGAGATAGGACTCTTCACTGGAGCAGTCGAGAGGTCACGTAGCTACGTCTCAAACCCTGTTTTCCAGGTGGTGCTGGTTCTTGGACCGAGCCTGACTGGGCTGCGAATGAAATGGCACCCAATTGCCTACGTAGGATCCCTATAGGCCCTGGTTAAAAGTAGGGCACTACATAGGGAATAGGGTGCCATTCTGGATGTACATGGGCCTAGCCTGGGGTATCTCACAGGCTTCAGTGCTGTTCTTGGTCCAGAATAGATCTGGTGGTCAGCCAGATGGAGGGTGGTGGAGAGAGTCAGACGGAGGGGGAGAATGAAGGAGAGGAGGTGAATGTGACAAATGGGTTTAGTGGAAGTCGGAGGCATGGAGAGAGCACTCAATCTCTTGCCAGGATTTTTTCTTCTGTCAAAGCAGATCTCGTGGACATGCCTCTCCCTTTGATTTGAGTTAACTGTGCAGCTTGAGCAAGGTGAAAAGGCTGTGAACTCTTAAGCAACCTTATGATCATTGGCCCTAAGTTAACTATTATTCATGTGAGTGGTTAACTGACACAAAGACTAAGCAGCTGAGATGTCACTCATTGGCTATGCCAGCCAGGTAGAATTCATTTAAACATGGCCTTTGGAAAGGATCTTAAAAGAATTACAAAGAACCTTTCATTAAAATGCTGATCCAGTCAGAAATGTGACTCAGAAAAACACAAACTTGTCAAGGAAAGAAAAGTCTGCCTTGCCTTGTCAGGAATATACATTGATATACCAAAAGAAAAGGGCAGAGAAGTGCCATCTCTCTCTCGCTCTCTCTCTCTCTCTCTCTCTCTCTCTCTCTCTCTCTGTTGTAATTGTTCTACACCGCAAGCTTCATCAGCAGTTTCTCTCCATTTGAAAACAGACATGGGATTATGCAAGAAAGGCAACATCCACGGGCTGTGTGTCCCAAATTACACCCTATTCCCTATATAGTGCACTCCTTTTGATCAGAAGGTTCTGGTCAAAATGTGTGCACTACTTTATATAAGAAATAGGGTGCCACTTGGGACACAAAGACAAGTAGCTAGGTAACACACCAACAACCACATCTACTGCCTCTCTGTTGTCTTCAAGTCTCATAGCTGCTGATTCTGGGAAACTGTGAAGGCAAGGCTGAAAACCCCAACTCAACAGTCAAATCAACTGTCAGACAGGCAGAACAGCAAAGTACAGTCAGCATACAGAGAACATAACATGGTGGGTTGGCATCAAGGTCAAAGGAAAGAGAACTTCTAACTGAATATATCTGCTTTTATGTTCCTAAAAGCCGATTTATGCTTGATCCGGTAGTACGCAATTGTGGAGCCTCCGGAGGCTTGCGGATGCCAAATCAAGCTCTGTGCGGCGATGACATGCGCCTCCCATGTTTTTCAACAATGCCGAGGGCTCCGCATAGCTCTGTATAGCTCCGCATTGACATGATTGGTTGACGGTGGAGGCAGTACATCCTGTATAAACACAAACTCAACTTCCTTGACAACAAACTTGGAGAACTTCGACGAAAGGCTATTAGAAAAAGTTCACAAATAAAATACATATTTATGATACCTTGTGTATGGATTCCAAAGACACAAATTAGTTTGAACTCCTGGAAAGACATCATGGTGATAGATGGGATAAAGAAAGCCGCATTGGTTCACATTCAACAAATCTGATCTGACAAAGTGGATATTTGTCAAATCCGTCATGATATATGTATTGTAAAAGGCCCATAATGTGGTTACTAAAATCTGATTTGGTATATACTAAACAAAAATATAAACGCAACATGTGAAGGGTTGGTGCCATGTTTCATGTGTTCCATATGCACAAAAAAGCCTATTTCTCACGAATGTTCTGCACAAATCTGTTTACGTCCCTGTTAGTGAGCATTTCTCCTTTGTCAAGATTATCCATCCACGTGACCGGTGTAACATATCAAGAAGCTGTTTAAACAGCATGATCATTACACAGGTGCACCTTGTGCTTGGGAAAATAAAAGTCATAAAATGTGCAGTTTTGTCACACAACACAACGCCACAGATGTCTCAAGTTTTGAGGGAGTGTGCAATTGGCATGCTGACTACAGGAATGTATACCAGAGCTGTTGCCAGAGAATTTAATGTTCATTTATCTACCATAAGCTGCCTCCAACGTCTGTCTGAAAATTTGCCAGTACGTCCAACCGACCCCACAATCTCAGACCACGTGTAACCACGCCAGTCCAGGAGCTCCACATCAGGCTTCTTTAGCTGCGGGATTGTCTGAGGAGGTGGGTGCTGAGGAGTATTTTTGTTTGTAATAAAGCCTTTTTGTGTGGAAAAACTCTTTCGGATTGGCTCGGCCTGGCTATCCAGTAGGTGGCTTTGCCACTGCCCAGTCATGTGAAATCCATAGATTAGCGCCAAATACATGGATTTCAATTGACTGATTTCTTTCTATGAACTGTAACTCAGTAAAATATTTCAAAATGTTGCATGTTGCGTTTATATTTTTGTTCAGTATGTTTTGCTATTTCTCTACATAACATTTAAAAGTTGTTCCTTTTCAGGTATAGAAGAAGTGACTGCTAAATGCTAACTCCCGCTCCGTATAAGCTGGTAGCATAGCTAGCATACATACAGTGCCTTGCGAAAGTATTCGGCCCCCTTGAACTTTGCGACCTTTTGCCACATTTCAGGCTTCAAACATAAAGATATAAAACTGTATTTTTTTGTGAAGAATCAACAACAAGTGGGACACATTCATGAAGTGGAACGACATTTATTGGATATTTCAAACTTTTTTAACAAATCAAAAATTGAAAAATTGGGCGTGCAAAATTATTCAGCCCCCTTAAGTTAATACTTTGTAGCGCCACCTTTTGCTGCGATTACAGCTGTAAGTCGCTTGGGGTATGTCTCTATCAGTTTTGCACATCGAGAGACTGACATTTTTTCCCATTCCTCCTTGCAAAAAAGCTCGAGCTCAGTGAGGTTGGATGGAGAGCATTTGTAAACAGCAGTTTTCAGTTCTTTCCACAGATTCTCGATTGGATTCAGGTCTGGACTTTGACTTGGCCATTCTAACACCTGGATATGTTTATTTTTGAACCATTCCATTGTAGATTTTGCTTTATGTTTTGGATCATTGTCTTGTTGGAAGACAAATCTCCGTCCCAGTCTCAGGTCTTTTGCAGACTCCATCAGGTTTTCTTCCAGAATGGTCCTGTATTTGGCTCCATCCATCTTCCCATCAATTTTAACCATCTTCCCTGTCCCTGCTGAAGAAAAGCAGGCCCAAACCATGATGCTGCCACCACCATGTTTGACAGTGGGGATGGTGTGTTGCTTTTACGCCAAACATAACGTTTTGCATTGTTGCCAAAAAGTTCAATTTTGGTTTCATCTGACCAGAGCACCTTCTTCCACATGTTTGGTGTGTCTCCTAGGTGGCTTGTGGCAAACTTTAACCAACACTTTTTATGGATATCTTTAAGAAATGGCTTTCTTCTTGCCACTCTTCCATAAAGGCCAGATTTGTGCAATATACGACTGATTGTTGTCCTATGGACAGAGTCTCCCACCTCAGCTGTAGATCTCTGCAGTTCATCCAGAGTGATCATGGGCCTCTTGGCTGCATCCCTGATCAGTCTTCTCCTTGTATGAGCTGAAAGTTTAGAGGGACGGCCAGGTCTTGGTAGATTTGCAGTGGTCTGAGACTCCTTCCATTTCAATAGTATCGCTTGCAAAGTGCTCCCTGGGATGTTTAAAGCTTGGGAAATCTTTTTGTATCCAAATCCGGATTTAAACTTCTTCACAACAATATCTCGGACCTGCCTGGTGTGTTCCTTGTTCTTCATGATGCTCTCTGCGCTTTTAACGGACCTCTGAGACTATCACAGTGCAGGTGCATTTATACGGAGACTTGATTACACACAGGTGGATTGTATTTATCATCATTAGTCATTTAGGTCAACATTGGATCATTCAGAGATCCTCACTGAACTTCTGGAGAGAGTTTGCTGCACTGAAAATAAAGGGGCTGAATAATTTTGCACGCCCAATTTTTCAGTTTTTGATTTGTTAAAAAAGTTTGAATTATCCAATAAATGACGTTCCACTTCATGATTGTGTCCCACTTGTTGTTGATTCTTCACAAAAAAATACAGTTTTATATCTTTATGTTTGAAGCCTGAAATGTGGCAAAAGGTCGCAAAGTTCAAGGGGGCCGAATACTTTCGCAAGGCACTGTATTTATTTTAAATATATATTTTCCTTTATTATTTCTCCCTAACCCTAACACCCCTCCCCGAATTGGAATAAACTCATGGACGACAACACGTAGGCTTCTACTTCCAGCTTATACATACCATATACATTTTACGGACACAATACATTTTACAATAGTTATCTTTTGTTTGTTTTTAAGTCCCATCCTTCAACCCCTTCCATCTATCTCTGACCATCCAGTTTTTAAAATCTATTTACCATATATTTTTAACTGCGTTGTTTCACAAAAGTTGTGAATCTACATATATTTTACTTACACCGTATATTTTACCTTTAGTTATCTTGTTATTTTTAGTCCCACTCTTCAGCTCCACTCAAACCCTAACATCTATTTCTGAACACCATCCAGTTTTCTATGGCTTCTTTTAAAAATAGCTATATTTTGGAGATAATTTCATTTTCAAAAAACCAAAAGTGAGAGGTTGTAATCTGAATAAAGGGGAAAGGGTTCAGATTTCAGTATAACTTTAGTGTCAAATTCGTATTCATTATATAAATAGGCCCATTTCATTTGGTCTGGTTTGCCAATTTAAAAAACGAGTTGCTAGGTGTAGGCAAGGCCATAAGCAAATAGGTCAACTGGGATATGACTAAAGAGTTAACTGGTGTGATTTTTTTCAGGTGTTTTCCTTTCAACTGTAGCAAGATCTGATACATTTTTGCTACCTTTCTATTAATAGGTATTGTAATGAAGTATTTT
Organism: Oncorhynchus mykiss; assembly: GCF_057628025.1. Taxonomy (NCBI): domain Eukaryota; kingdom Metazoa; phylum Chordata; class Actinopteri; order Salmoniformes; family Salmonidae; genus Oncorhynchus; species Oncorhynchus mykiss. The sequence goes on from NC_143032.1 coordinate 26,788,675, forward strand.
GGGATATGAATACAGAGTATGTCCACTTCACCGTCAGACCATTTTATTGGTAAACTACACAGCAATCCATATATTTTTTTGTTTTCTGTGATCCAATACATACTGTAGGCAAATTTTACAGTATTGTACTGTGACATTGCTGTACATTTTCCTCTTAGTTACAGGAAGCTGGTGGCAAGTTAATGTGAATATTACAGTAATGCACTTTGCACTAGCCAGAGATGAGTAAAGATACATCCAAAAGTTAACTTGTTACAAATAGAGGATATTTGGAAGACCAACGTATCTTTAACTACAACAACATTCCCAGTAACGGTTACAGAATTCTTTACTTCCTATGACTGTGATGTTTGTTTTTAATCAACTTAGATGAATGCACCGAATGCAAGTCACTCTGGACAAGAGTGTCTACTGAATGACCAAAATGTACATGTAAAGAATGCGAAGCTCACTGCTGGGTATTATTCAACTCAAACTTTGTATTTTGATCAAATTTGGCCTTGTTTGGGGGTGGTGGTCATTATAATAATACCCAGCATTGTGCTTTGCAGTTGTTCATTTTTACATTTACATTTTGGCCATTTAGCAGATGCTCTTGTCTAGAGCGACTTACAATCAGTGCACTAAACTAAGGTAAACAAGAATATATCACAGTCATTGCAAGTCAAAATATCATGTCACTCTTACCATGAATGGCTACTTGCAAGTATATATTTGTATTTAAAAATATATATATTAATACAATAATAATAACAAAATGTATTATAATTCACCTGTTTCAAAATAGGCCACATGAATTGTAGTTCAGGCCAGTGAACTTCAAATTACAAAACAGGTATTGAAAGTATTGAAATACATACAGTATATCAAATACTTGTAACATAAATACAATCTGTCACTGGCACTAGCTGCCTGCACTGTAAATCTGCTACAGTTTACTAACCACCTTGCTTCCAGTAATGCACTGTAATTCTAGAAATACAGCATGTTACTGTAGTCGGGTGTTCCAGTAATATACTTGAAATGCAGTAAAGGACCAGTAAACCTACAGTCATTTACTGCCTACTGTGCTGGTTCTCTACACTACTTCTCTACGCTCACCTGTTAAAAACCCTGTTCTTTCTCTAATTTCATAGTGTCTTTATCTGTTTTCAATGCGTTGCATTCATAGTGACAAGTATGAATGGCTCATTGTCTTCCTACTCTCTTTGTGAACTCTTTCTAAAACAAGATGAGGAAATGTCAAAAGGACCCACAAGAGGAAGATTGTGAAAAAAGCAATTAGTGTGAAGAGAGGGCAGTGTGAATGGGGGGGGGGGTTAGATACGGTAGAATATTGCTTTGACAACAGTATTACCCACTGAATGTAAAGCTCTGTGAACTTTTCTGCTGTGTACTTTGTGCATTTTGAAAGTTAATGCATTCATAACAGACACACACACAAGCACACATATACCCTTACGGAAAAAACATATGATTTCAAACGTGAAAAATCACATGATTTCACATGTGACATTTCCACATGTGAATTCATGTGAAACCATGTGTTTTTGGAACAATTCACATGTAAAGATGTGGATTTTCACGTGTGATTGCATAACCTTTCACATGAGATTTCACAGGTGATGCCGTGCAAACAGAAATGAGTCGTTATGATAAACACACAGTGCTTTCAACTTACATATTTGACCACATCGCATATGTTTATATAATAATTATTATTCAACATGTCCCATTACCTGGGATAGGAACTTACAACCTCTTGGTTCGCTGTATCCTGATCGTCCTATACAGAAAACTATACAGAAAACCCTCAAATTGCTGAAATAAGTAAATGGAATCAATGATGAGAGAATATTCAGATTAACTGATAACTACAATAGCAGTCCAGATGGCACTCTTTGCTAAGTGCAGAGATCTATTATAGGTAATTAATGTGTAGGGAAATTCTGAGAATGCTTGTGGTGCAGTAGAATGGTCAGTGTACCTCAAGTCCAGAGGTTATGAGTTCAAATCCCATTTGGGATTATACTTTAGCTGAACAGTGGTAACACATGAAATTGCACATGTAGAAGTTTCAAAACCATTCCAACATGTGTTCCAAGAACACATGTTTTCAAATGTGAAGTGTTCCAACAACACGTTTTCACATGATTTCACGTGTGAAATGTCAGTGTAAACATGAAGCTACACTGTTAGCCTTTGCTGTTAATTTTGTTGAACATTTTTGTCATGTTATAGTACATTTCTACAGTAATAGGATACTGTATTAGTGTTTTGCTACACATTTACTGTCAATTGCAATGCACTTGCTCGGGTAGGCTACTTTTTGGCCTGTCCTGCAGCTAACCTGGAACTAACCTGGCATGCCTCACTTGCAATTGAATTTAAACGTATAGGATATTTAAGATGCGCTTATAAAGTTATAGTAAGTGACTGAGTTGATGTGAAAATAGTGGAAACAACTTTTAATGTATTTCTACAGCTGAACTATATATTGTCAGTAAATATACAACAAAGAACTGTAGTCAGGAAGTACACAGAAAGTCCTATTCTAATTCCAATTATGTTCAATACTGCAAAATAAGGAAGTGGAAGTGGGCTTACTTTCTGAGTTGACTGGAACTTAAATGGAGTTGACCTCAACATTGGTCAGCACTCTTGGTACGCAACTAGGACTGTGGCTGTGGCCATGACAGAGTTTGACCACAGATTTATTGGCAAGAATACATTTCTGCACTTTGCTAAAAGTTGCCTGGAATCAAGTCAATTATTGTGAGGTTATCTGACAACCCCAGCAAAAAAAGTAGCAGTGCTCAGGGACACTTCACATTAAGACCTAGATTCAATCGGATCAAGCATAAACACATGATTGCCGACCCCCGTATGGCTGGCGTTTGGCAGTGTCGGAGGTCTAACTGCGTTACTGTACCAGTGTTGTTCTCTGGTGTACAAAAAGGTCAAAGGTACACATAAGGGACCTTCAGAGGTACACTTTGGAACTCACATGGTACTAGTCGGTACCTTATAGGGTACATGTGCGGATAACCCAGTATAGCGTAACATTTTCTACCCTATATTCAATTTAATGCTGCGTTCATTTTTTTCAGTTGTGAATTCATAAATACCAGTTGGAAGCATTCACGTGGTTTGAATTGAGAAATACTGATTGGCCAACAAGCTGCATAAACCATAAACTAAAAGTACAGCTATCATGTGTGTAAACAAATTATAGTGTCCAAAAACCATACTAATGAATTGCTTTTTATCAAAAATATTTTGTTGTTGCATTTAACTGCCAAAAATGCTGTTATAAAGGTAACTTCCTTAGTAGGTGATGTCAGAGGTCAGCATGTGGGAGAAGTGGGAGCTAAGGATGTTAGACGAGTTTCCCACTAGTAATTATAGGTTGGAGGGCCATTCAAGTAGATTTTTTCCAGTCGTATGTCGTAGATACCTTCTTCCCACTTGTTTATGAACGGAGCATGATGCTGTGTTAACGAGCTAGTCGGAACTAGGAAATGTCTGACTTGCTAACTGGTTGTTAGTTAATCACGTGCTGCGTTCAATAAATTGGCAAGTCAGAAATGTCAGAGTTTCCTAGTTCCGACTAGCATGTGAACGCGGCTATACTGCGAGGCACATTAGCATATTTGGAGGCATAGTTGAAAATATGTTGCATCTGTGCCAACCGTCAGTCAGAATGTTGTACCAGCGTAAGTGATTTTATCCTTGTATTGCTGAAAGTTGAGCACCTGTTTTGATACTGTTTAGTTATCCAATCTGTGTAAGGGCTTGTGACAATCAAGCACTTAATGGCAGCTGGTTCACAGAAAGGTGATGTTTCATTTTCAATAATTTACTGTAGCTAAACCATCACACTCACTGACCTGATGGTCTGGTAGGACATTGAGTATGACAATGACATGATGACCAGTTATAAAGGAGAAATATTGTATGGCTCTTTTGTAGTACATGCACTCAAGTCCTCCTCTAATAAGGCCACATAACTGACAGCTTTGTGTATATGAACAGAATATAATTGCAAGTTCAAATCCCCAAAGAATGTATGTATACTTTACGACATCAAGTGCTAGCGTTACATGAATGTTACCTTGGTGGTGATAATTGGACAATTGTTTATTTGATTCTGGGCAGTTTTCAGCAAAGTGCAGAAATGCATTCTTGCCCAATAAGTGGCTCATATCTTTTTCACAGTCACAGATCTGGTGGTGTAGCTGCACTGTAGAGGGACATTTCAGGCTGCTAGAAACTGAGCAGTTACGCATTCAAGTCCCATTTAAGGGTAACTGTGATTTCACATTAACACCTTCATTTAGCTGTAAAATGACAGGACAATATTCACGGTATCACATGTTTAAACTTCACATGAGATCATGCTCTGGCATGCCTAAACATGTGACCACGTGCAGTTTTATGTTATCACATGTTATCACATTAACTTCACATTCAAATCACATGAGTTCCCACGAGATCAAGTGTTTTTTTCCCGTAAGGGTAGACACACACAGATACAAACACACACACGCACCCAAACACACACACACACACACACACACAGAAATATTTAAAACATATATTTTAAAAAATCTGGTTCTCATTTTCAAATAAATATTTTACAGCCAGCACAGGACAGTAATCATAAACCACAATAATACGTTTTCCACTAAACCTCCGTACAAAACCTGTTCTGTAAGTAGCCCAGGGGTGTTAATGTGGTGAAAATGACTGCACTCTTAAGGTTTCCTGCACTGGCATTAATGGCCATGTGTAATTTCATGGGGTAGTAAAGTTTAATAGCCTAATAAACCAAGGAAAATACAGTACTGTACACATGATGCAATGCTATAGCTATTTGCATAGATGGCTATTTAAACAGGCAATTTAATGGACTACTGAACCGCTCAGGGCCTAATCAACAGATCTGTCAATTAAACACAAGGGCTCAACATTGTATCACTAATAACTTCAATATTAGTGGATCAACAATTATACACTCCCACTACTAAACACACTGACCACTGTAGCTAGAAGACAGGAAGGGAGAGCAAACATGGATGTTTCACTGGCACATGACACAATGGGCAAATACAATATTTTCCTGATGTACTCAGCAACATTTTATCAAAGAGACAGGAGATTAAAAAGGGTTGATAGGGCAAGTCTTCAGGCTTGGGGTCTGCGATGAGGCAACCGAGGGGATTCTACCCCAAGGAGAAGGTACTGATAGTGGATGATTGCCTGTCTGATGTCACAGAACTGAATTCTTGCCCATACTGTGTGTGTGTGTGTGTGTGTGTGTGTGTGTGTGTGTGTGTGTGTGTGTGTGTGTGTGTGTGTGTGTGTGTGTGTGTGTGTGTGTGTGTGTGTGTGTGTGTGTGTGTGTGTGTGTGTGTATGTGCGCATGCATGTGCGTGTGCGTGGGTGTGTATGTGTAAGTGAAATCAAAAAAGTTTATTGGTCACGTGCACACGGTAGAGTGAAATGCTTGCACGCTAACTGTCCTCAACATTGCAAATCAATATCAATCAAGAATCAAATGTCAAATGCAAAAGTTTAAAAAATGACAAGTATTAACCACTTGGGGAGGCTGAGTTGAGCGGGTTCCTAGTTCAGCTGTAATAAGGAAAGCCAATACTGTGGGGAAACAGAGGAGAGGAGAGAGGAGAGAGACCAGTGATTGCCCCCTAGAGTCCATTGATGCACCGGTGCATAATAAGTAACATAATAAAGAATTCCCATCTAAACCAGTCAGTCTAAGATTGAGATAACAGGTCTTTTTGCATGGGCTTCGTCTCAATCCACTGCCTCCTGCATCTGGGTTGGAAAGTGGCCAAGCTAAAGTGGTGTTTGTCAGACCATGAGACAAAAAGTCTGTGTCCCCGCGACCTACAGTGTATGTGGCATCAATATGAGTCAGAAACCCTTATTCTAGTGTCAAAATTGACCACAAAGTGTAAATAGGATAATTTTGGTCATAAAGATCGCCTCACCTCACAGACCTATATCTATCCTACCCTGTCTTTCTAAGGTCGTCGAAAGCCAAGTTAACAAACAGATTACTGACCATTTCGAATCCCACCATACCTTCTCCGCTATGCAATCTGGTTTCAGAGCTGGTCATGGGTGCACCTCAGCCACGCTCAAGGTTCTAAACGACATCATAACCGCCATCGATAAGAGGCATTACTGTGCAGCCGTAGTCATCGACCTGGCCAAGGCTTTCGACTCTGTCAATCACCACATTCTTATTGGCAGACTCGGCAGCCTTGGTTTCTCAAATGATTATCTTGGCCAGGTCGCAGTTGCAAATGAGAACTTGCTCTCAACTAGCCTACCTGGTTAAATAAAGGTGAAATAAATCAAAAATAAAAATAAATCTAAAAGGAAGTTTGGAACATTCGTCCGTCACAACGGGTAAATTAAGGTTGGGGTTTTGATTTGACATGGTCCATTTGCCCACTACCTTGGGACGAACAGCTGCGGTGATTGCTCTCTATCCAATAGCATGGACAGTGAGACAGACCTGCCAAGCAGCTCCGACTTTGTTGACACAAGACAACACGTCGCACATTTTTGTAACTTAAGAAATACTGCACCAAACACCGTAGTTAGATGTATATTTGCGCAACTAAAACGCCCTCTGCAAAAATGTCAAAAATAATTACATATTTCTTGAGTTATCTTAGATTCATTCTGGGGATTTTGAGGAAGTGAAATAGGCTTCTGTCTCTACAGTGACTCATAGGGGACAAACATCATTAACCATTAATGCGGAAACACACATCCAAGACTGACTTTTTTTTATTCTAATGAGCATCAGAAAAACACATGTGGCTCTTTAAAGGGATACTTTAAGATTTTGGCAATGAGGCCATTTAGCTACTTCCCCAGAGTGAGATTAACTTGTGGATACCATTAGTATGTCTCTGTGTCCAGTATGAAGGAAGTTAGAGGTCGTTTTGTGAGCCAGAATTAGCACAATGACTGAAAGTCTATTGGTATATGCTAGAGAGAGAGAGAGAGAGAGAGAGAGAGAGAGAGAGAGAGAGAGAGAGAGAGACAGGTGGGTGGGTGGGGGTGGACTCCATGCCAGCCGAATGGAAGAGTGCACCCTAAGATTGCTTTGGAGGGTCTGAATGTGATGGACACTTAAGGTGGATATCCACATTATTTTCCTGGCAGCACAATCTTATTCATTCTCAACCGTGGGTAATGGAGGTAAAGTGCATGTTTCAAATGGCACCCTATTCCCTATATAGTGCATTGCTTTTGACCAGGGACCTGTGGGGGGCACCATATAGGGAATAGGGTGCCATTTGAGACTCAACCACAGATACCAGGTGCAGCTCTAGGTCTGCTTTCAATTCAGTGAGGCAGGCAGGTCTCAGTGCCAACCCAAATTTGATAAACTTTTTATTGTTGGCCCTACCCACTGTGCTAGGCTGTGGCTCCACTGTTGTAAAAAGCGGGGGTTGGAGCGGGGGTTGGAGATGGGGGAGAGAAAGAGACAGCACCTAGTGAGGATTTTGATTAAACATTCTGTTTTCTGTAACGCACTCATCCTAATCAAAGATGTGGAAGGCTTTCAACTTGTTGATGCGTGGCTAATGACTAGGTGATTAATCACCCTCTGTCGCTGCTCTGAATATGTGCATGTGTCTGTGTGTGCTCAAGTGTTCGTGCATTTCCCCACTCAATGTGAAAAGACTATCAACCAGACACGGAGATGAGGGATCACCAAAATACAGTTACCACTCTCTGCTTGTTAACAAAGTGTCATATTCTCTCATTGTCTGGTGAGAGAAAAGAGAGCTGAGAGATAGCTCTACTCAAGAACTGATTATTGCCCATTAGTGTGTTTAGGGTACTGTGGTGTGGCCCAACAGGATTACAGTTGATTCAAAGAGACTGAAAAGGGGATTTTCAGAATCATCTGTGTGTGTGAAAAGGCTTTCGTGCGAGACTGATGCAGCACTTTGACTCCTGTTAGTCATAGCTACACCCAGAACAGGGAGCAAAGGTTGCTAAGTGACCCTGTTGTTCCTAGTGACATGCGAGATATGTCAACAAGATAACACAATCTACTGATTCAACTCTTAAGGAAACTATACAATCAGGTCTCCTTCATGAAAAAGGTCCTAGGACCTCAGTGAGACTTGGTTAAGAAAACAGACAAGACCATTTCCTGTGCTTGGGCTAGATCAGGTATTCCCAAACTGGGGTTTCTACCCCAGGGCTACGCGCAATGCCGTCGGAGGTACGCTAAACAAAAATGTGATTAATATTAAAAAATATAGATGTACAGATGAAATCGGAAGTTTACATACACCTCAGCCAAGTACATTTAAACTCAGTTTTTCACAATTCCTGACATTTAATCTTTGTATAAATTCCCTGTATTAGGTCAGTTAGGATCACCACTTTATTTTAAGAATGTGAAATGTCAGAATAAGAGTAGAGGGAATTATTTATTTAAGCTTTTATTTCTTTCATCACATTCCCAGTGGGTCAGAAGTTTACATACACTCAATTAGTATTTTGTAGCATTGCTTTTAAATTGTTTAACTTGGATCAAATGTTTTGGCTAGCCTTCCACAAGCTTCCCACAATAATTTGGGTGAATTTTGGCCCATTCCTCCTGACAGATGGTGTAACTGGTGTAACTGAGTCAGGTTTGTAGGCCTCCTTGCTCGCACACGCTTTTTCAGTTCTGCCCACACATTTTCTATGGGATTGAGGTCAGGGCTTTGTGATGGCCACTCCAATACCTTGACATTTGGAAGACCCATTTGCGACCCAGCTTTAACTTCCTGACTGATGTCTTCAGATGTTGCTTCAATATATCCACATGTTCCTTCCTCATGGTGCCATCTATTTTGTGAAGTGCACCAGTCCCTCCTGCAGCAAAGCACCCCCACAACATGATGCTGCCACCCCCGTGCTTCACGGTTGGGATAGTGTTCTTCGGCTTGCAAGCATCCCCCTTTTTCCTAAATAAACATAAACATAAACAGTTATATTTTTGTTTCATCAGACCAGAGGACATTTCTCCAAAAAGTACGATCTTTGTCCCCATGTGCAGTTGCAAACCGTAGTCTGGCTTTTATGGAGCAGTGGCTTCTTCCTTGCTGAGCAGCCTATGTTGATATGTTGATATAGGACTCGTTTTACTGTGGATATAGATACTTTTGTACCTGTTTCCTCCACCATCTTCACAAGGTCCTTTGCTGTTGTTCTGGGATTGATTTGCACTTTTCGCACCAAAGTACGTTCATCTCCAGGAGACAGAACGTGTCTCCTTCCTAGGCGGTATGACGGCTGCGTGGTCCCATGGTGTTTATACTTGTGTATTATTGTTTGTACAGATGAATGTGGTACCTTCAGCTGTTTGGAAATTGTTCCCAAGGATGAACCAGACTTGTGGAGGTCTACACTTTTTCTCCTGGGGTCTTGACTGATTTATTTTGATTTTCCCGTGATGTCAAGCAAAGAGGCACTGAGTTTGAAAGTATGCCTTGAAACACATCCACAGGTGAATCTCCAATTGACTCAAATGATGTCAATTAGCCTATCAGAAACTTCTAAAGCCATGACATCATTTTCTGGAATTTTCCAAGCTGTTTAAAGGCACAGTCAACTTAGTGTATGTTAACTTCTGACCCACTGGAATTGTTATACAGTGAATTATAAGTGAAATAATCTGTCTGTAAACAATTATTGGAAAAATTACTTGTGTCATGCACAAAGTAGATGTCCTAACCGACTTGCCAAAACTATAGTTTGTTAACAAGAAATTGTGGAGTGGTTGAAAAGCAAGTTTTAATGACTCCAACCTAAGTGTATGTAAACTTCCGACTTCAGCTGTATATACAGTATATATATATATATGATTATTTTAACGTTTTCAAACAGTCCATTTTTTTCTGACTGGGCTATACATTTGGGTGATGTTTTTTCTCACCTGAATTATCTGTTTCTAGGATTACAGGGACTCTTCGCAACTCTATTCAATGTGCGGGACAAAATTGAGGCTATGATTTATCTGTCTGTATTAACAAGGACAACACACAGGTCTTTCCGTCATTGTAAGAATTTGTTGTGTGCAAATGAACTCATGCTTACGGACATTGTCAAGTCTGATATTGCGAAGCACCTGAGTGAGTTGGGTGCACAATTACTCAGGTACATTCCCAAAACAAATGACACAAACAACTGGATTCGTTATCCCTTTCATGCCCTGCCTCCAGTCCACTTACCGATATCTGAACATGAGAGCCTCATCGAAATTACAACAAGCGGTTCTGTGAAAATTTAATTTAATTAGAAGCCACTGCCAGATTTCTGGATTGGACTGCGCTCAGAGTCTCCTGCCTTGGCAAATTGTACTGTTAAGACACTGGTGCCCTTTTCAACTATGTACCTACGTAAGAGTGGATTCTCGGCCTTCACTAGCATGAAAACTAAATGCAGGAACAGACCGTGTGTGAAAAATGATTTCAGACTGAGACTCTCTCCAATACAACCCAACATTGCAGAGTCATGCGCGTCCTTTCAAGGACACCCTTCTCATTAACCTGTGGTGAGTTATTGACAATTTTCGATTAACAAATAAGGTTTTATATGTACTATGGTTAAAATTATTGATTATTATTATATTATTATTTGTGCCCTGGTCCCATAAGAGCTCTTTGTCATTTCCCACGAGGCGGGTGGTGACAAAAACTCACACTCATTCTTATGTTTAATAAATGTATCGTATAGTGTGTGTGTGGCAGGCTTACAATGATGGGGGGGTAAACATTTGAGAGAGCTCTGACCCTGGTGCTAGAGGGGGTACGCAGTTGGAGGGGGGGGGGGTATAAACAGTTTGGGAACCACTCAATCTGGCGTTTGCTTATTTTTCCTTCAGTGATGTCCATTTTGTTAATTAACACATACAATAATAAAGGTTGGTTTCCCAGATACAGGACAAGTCCAGTGCTGGACTAAAATGCATGATCAATATATAATCAAATCAAATCCAATTCTATTGTATTTGTCACAATTGCCGAATATGTCATGCCCTGGCCTTAGTTTTGTTTTCTTTATTATTTTGGTTAGGTCAGGGTGTGACATGGGGGATTTATGTGTTTTGTCTGGTCTAGGGTTTTTTGTATGTTTATGGGGCTGTACCTTTCTAGGTAGTTTGTAGGTCTATGGTTGCCTAGATTGGTTCTCAATTAGAGGCAGCTGTCTATCGTTGTCTCTGATTGGGAACCATATTTAGGCTGCCATATTCTGTGGGTACTTTGTGGGTGGTTGTCTTCTGTCTTTGTGTCATTGCATCAGATAGGCCTGTTTCAGTTTTCACATTAGTTATTTTGTATTTTGTAGTGTTCTCGTTTATCATCTATATTAAACATGTTGAACACTAACCATGCTGCATTTTGGTCCTCCTCTCCTTCAACGGAAGAAAACCGTTACAGAATACTACAGTGAAATGCTTACTTACAAGCCCATAACTAACAATGCAGTTTAAAAAATACAAATAAGAATAAGAAATAAAAGCAACACGTAAATAGAGCAGCAGTAAAATAACAATAGTGAAACTATATACAGGGGGTACCTGTACAGAGTCAATGTGTGGGGTCAGAGGTTAGTCGAGTTAATTGAGGTAATATGTACATGTAGGTAGAGTAACTATGCATTGATAAAAACAGAGAGTAGCAGCGGCGTAAAAGAGGGGGTGGGGGAGGGCAATGCAAATAGTCTGGGTAACCATTTGATTAGATGTTTGGGAGTCTTATGGCTTTGGGGTAGAAGCTGTTTAGAAGCCTCTTGGACCTAGACTTGGCACTCCTGCACAACTTGCCGTGCGGTAGCAGAGAGAACAGTCTATGACTAGGGTGGCTGGAGTCTTTGACAATTTTTAGGGCCTTCCTCTGACACCGCCTGGTATAGAGGTCCTCGATGGCAGAAGGCTTGGCCCCAGTGATGTGCTGGGCCGTACTCACTACCCTCTGTAGTGTCTTGCGGTCGGAGGCCGAGCAGTTTCCATACCAGGTGGTGATGCAACTCGATGGTGCAGCTGTAGAACCTTTTGAGGATCATGCCAAATCTTTTCAGTCTACTGAGGGGGAATAGGTTTTGTTGTGCCCTCTTCACGACTGTCTTTGTGTGCTTGGACCATGCTAGTTTGATGGTGATGTGGACACCAAGGAACTTGAAGCTCTCAACCTGCTCCATTACAGCCCCGTCCTTTTCCTGTAGTCCACAATCATCTCCTTTGTCTTGATCATGTTGAGGGTGAGGTTTTTGTCCTGGCACCACACGGCCAGGTCGTTGCCCTCCTCCCTATAGGCTGTCTCTACCACTGTTGTGACATCGGCAAAATTAATGATGGTGTTGGAGTCGTGCCTGGCCGTGCAGTCACGAGTGAACAGGGATTACAGGAGGGGACTGAGCATGCACCCCTGAGGGGCCCCTGTGTTGAGGATCAGCGTGGTGGATGTGATGTTACCTACCCATAGCACCTGGGAGCGGCCTGTCAGGAAGTCCAGGATCCAATTGCAGAGGGAGGTGTTTAGTCCCAGGGTCCTTAGCTTATTCATGAGCTTTGAGGGCACTATGGTGTTGAACGCTGAGCTGTAGTCAATGAATAGCATTCTCACGTAGGTGTTCCTTTTGTCCAGGTGGGAAAGGGCAGTGTGGAATGCAATAGAGATTGCATTATCTGTGGATCTGTTAGGGCGGTATGCAAATTGGAGTGGGTCCTAGGCTTTCTGGGATGATGGTGTAGATGTGAGCCATTACCAGCCTTTCAAAGCACTTCATGGCTACATGAAGACTACGTGTCGGTAGTCATTTAGGCGGATTACCTTAGTGTTCTTGGGCACAGGGACTATGGTAGTCTGCTTAAAACGTGTTGGTATTACAGACTTGGACAGGGAGAGGTTGAAAATGTCAGTGAAGACACTTGCCAGTTTGTCAGCGCATGCTCACGGTACACGTTCTGTTAATCCCTCTGGGTCTGCAGCCTTGTGAATGTTGACTTGTTTAAAGGTCTTACTCACATCGGCTACGGAGAGCGTGATCACACAGTCGTCCGGACCAGCTGGTGCTCTCATGCATGTTTCAGTGTTATTTGCCTTGAAGCGAGCATAGAAGTACTTTAGCACGTCTGGTAGACACGTGTCACTGGGCAGCTCTCAGCTGTGCTTCCCTTTGTAGTCTGTAATGGTTTGCAAGCCCTGCCATATCCGACGAGTGTTGGCGCCGGTGTAGTATGATTCAATCTTAGTCCTGTATTGACACTTTTCCTGTTTGATGTTTTGACGGAGGGCATGGCGGGATTTCTTATAAGCTAGAGTCCCGCTCCTAGAAAGCAGCTGTAGCTCTAGCCTTTAGCTCAGTGCTCAGTGTTGCCTGTAATCCATGTCTTCTGGTTGGGGTATGTACGTACAGTTACTGCGGGGATGGCGTCATTGATGCACTTATTGATGAAGCCAATGACTGAGGTGGTATACTCCTCAATGCCATCGGAAGAATCCCGGAACATTTTCCAGTCTGTGCTAGAAAAACAGTCCTGTAGCTTAGCATCTGTTTCATTTGACCACTTTTTTATTGATGTAGTCACTGGTGCTTCCTGCTTTAATTTTTGCTTGTAAGCAGTAATCAGGAGGATAGAATTATGGTCAGATTTTGCCAAATGGAGGGCGAGGGAGAGCTTTGTACGCATCTCTGTGTGTGGAGTTAAGTTTTGTTTGCCTCTGGTTGCACATTTGACATGCTGATAGTAATTTGGTAAAACGGATTTAAGTTTCTCTGCATTAAAGTCCCCGGCCACTAGGAGCGCCACCTCTAGATGTGTGTTTTCCTATTTGCTTATGGCGGAAAACAGCTCATTGAGTGCGGTCTTAGTGCCAGCATCAGTCTGTAGTAGTATGTAGACAGCTACTAAAAATACAGATGAAAAGTCTCTCAGCTTATCATGAGATTTGTATAAAGATACTCATGAGATACTCTAACTCAGGCGAGCTTCACATTGAGACTCCCTTAGATGTTTTGCACCAGCTGTTGTTTACAAATATACATAGTCCGCCCCCCTTGTCTTACCAGACACCGCTGTTCTATCCTGCCGATACAGCGTATAACAAGCCAGCTGTATGTTGATAATGTCGTCGTTCAGCCACGACGCCATGAAGCATAAGATGTTACAGCTTTTAATGTCCCGTTGGTAGGTTAATATTCCTCGTAGGTCGTCAATTTTATTTTCCAATGATGGCATGTTAGCTAGTAAAATGGAAGGCAGTGGGGGTTTATTAGATCGCCTACGAATTCTCAGCCCTACATCCGTCCTCTTTTTCTCTGTCTTCTCTTCACGCGAATGACAGGGATCTGGGCCTGTTCCCGGGAACGCCGTATGTCCGTCACGTCGGGCTCATCGGACTCGTTAAAGGGAAAAAAGGCTTCTGCCAGTTCGTGATGAGTGAACACTGTTCTGATGTCCAGAAGTTATTTTCGGTCATAAGAGACGGTAGCAGCAACATGTACAAAATATATATATTTTTTAAAAGTTATAAACTGCAAAGAAACTAAAGAAAAAAAAACACAATTGAACACGTAAAACATCATCCTTCTTCTCTGGCGCCATGATGCATAGTTGAATGAATCTCCATTGAAATACGATTTTGTCCAGGACTAGGCTTAATTTGTTTCCGGGACACCAGACCAAACAGTATGTCTTGAAGTGCTTAACATATTATTTATTGTCACTTATGAATACTGAGTATATTGTGTCATACATACTGTAGCTAGTGTTGACCAATTGACATATCGTATATTTTCACCTTCTGGTTTGGATTACAACCATAGTAAAAGCCACCTAAAGGTCTCAGTCTGAACCGTAAACGTTCTCATCACACATTGGCAGAGCCAGAGGCTACAAACACTCTAATAAGTGTCTATATAGTAGAGGATCCCTTGTCTCCGCCACATGGGAGAAGCACTGTAGGAGTCCCTGTTGTCCAACCAACAACCAACCTTATCATTACCGAGAACATCTCCACAGGATGTAGTTACACGCGCACACACACACGCACACGCACAAGCACACACACCCACACACACACACACACACGCACAAGCACACACACACACTATTATTACTGAGAACATCCCTGGGACATAGCAGGCATGCAGAAGGAAGGCGTTAGGAGAATCTATGACATCCCTGTCATGTACCTCCTCGGGGAGAATCATCAACTTTGAGCTCCAGTCTGATGGGCTGGCTGTAAACCACCTTTGTCCTCACAACCCCCTTTGCTCTCTCATTGACACATTCTCTCAGTCATGTTTCTGTAAATCCATTACTATCTCTACATAGACAGGAAATGATTGACGAAAAATGTCACAGCAAAATGTGTACAGTATGTCAAAGTTTAATGTTAAAGAAAAGCAAACAGCAGAGGTATTTTGACTCATCTGGATGTGTTTGTTGGAATGGGTGGATTTTTACCAACGGAGTTACAACACTCTTTGACCAGAGGGCATTCTCATGAACTCTGACCTGAAGAGAGATAGTGACAGGACTAATAGATGAGCTGCTAGGTTCATGTGGACTGAGTGGCTTGCATCCTGAATGGTACCCTTTTCCCTGCCAAGTGCACTACTTTTGACCAGGGCTCATAGTGTATGTAGGGAATAGGTTGCAATTTGGGACACAGACAGTGATTCTGGAGAATGCAACCCTCCTCCCCATGTCTGTTTAAGTATCCAATGTGTTTATTAGTTGGCTTTGTCAAGACATAAAGTCTCCACTTTTACACTGCATTTGTCCGACTGTGATCATATGTGTTATAAAAAAGAAACTCACAGGACCGGTTTATTGTTCTCGCCTCATAATAGTCATTGTAAAGAAATGTTTTAAGGTCAAGGTTAACAATCACAGTCTGATCCAGTATGTTGACTATTTGTCCTTGACAGAGCCCCTTACGACAGCACGTTGACAAAATAACTATCTTGCTACATTATATTCCTTCAAACACTCTCTCTGTATAACCTTGAGAAAGCTAGAAAAAATAAGAGACTGACTTGACGATTGAGATTCTGAAGAAAAGACGGTTTATAGGTGTTGGGAGGGTTAGAGAGACAAAAGGTTTGATCCTTGAGTATCCATGGTTACATTGGCTTTATTACTGTTTGTCTTGGAGAACCAATGCAATAAAAGTCCAGGAGAGGAATGCTTGGTCTGGTCGCAGGGCGAGAGGAGTGTGATTACAGAAGTCGGGTTGGTCAGTTTCTTCACACAAAAGGCTGTTCGGTTGGAAGACAATGCAAGGCAAAGGCCTAGGGCCTGTACACTCTCTCTCTCTGTCAGACGGACGTAAGGGGCCCGGCCAACTCTCGTAACGGCCCCATCTGGTTTACATGTTTATTACTGGCACAAGGGCCTCATTACAGCTGATTGGATAGCCTCTGAACAGTCCAGCTCTGTTCTGTTCACATCATATTTCAGCCAGCATTTTCCAATTTAGATTTAGAGGCTTCGGCTAGGACTCTCAGGTATGTTATTAAAAAAACAAAATGGAAAATTAAGTGTCTCTCTCAGCAGCAGCATAGCAGTCTTGATCAGGCTCGGCGGTAAGTGATAATGAAATATCGAGGCGGTAACTCATCCGTGCCGTGAAGGGAGGGGGAGGGAAGGAAAGAAATATAGATAGAAAAGGGAGGAGGGGGAGGAGGAGGAGAAAGGGAGGGCAGCGATATGAGCTGCCCACACGCCTGCCGTCGTCTCCAGTTGCGATGGAAATCTCGCTTGTTGTCAGGTCCTGTGCGGTCAGCGATTTACCATGCTCACACCTCCTCAGCCTCCTCCTCCTCATACACTTCTCACTCAGGTGGATGAGTGACTGCAG
The DNA here is from genome assembly GCF_057628025.1 of Oncorhynchus mykiss. NCBI lineage: Eukaryota > Metazoa > Chordata > Actinopteri > Salmoniformes > Salmonidae > Oncorhynchus > Oncorhynchus mykiss. Next base: position 26,805,594 of record NC_143032.1, read on the forward strand.
AACGGCTTCGCTCTACTATCTTTCTCAGTCTCACCGTCAGTCCGGCTGAGTGTTAAATGAAATAAAGACACAGAGAAAGAAATGTGTTTCCACCCCGGGGTGGTCCTGCCAGCTCCATCCTCCAGGCTGCGGGCTCCAGAGGAGGGACATTATTTCCCATGGTGCAGCCGATTCAGATGGATGGTCCCTGGGGACCACAAACAGCATCTTCCACTGACCTCCATCCCCGCCCTTCATCTCTAAAGGGACTGGAGAGAATTGAACACTCAGCTATTATTAGCTGGTGAAAGGACACTGTTTAGAGGAGCCATTTGGATGAAGAGTTAGAGAGAGGGAGAGCGAGGGGATATACTTGGATATAATATACTTGGATATACTTGAGTTTGCAATTAAAGTTTTGTTTTATTAATTTTTGAACTCATGACAACATTTCTTAATAGACCACACCCTGGCATACGTTTCCACTTGCTTCCTCCTCAAAGCATGTTACAGTTACAGTCCCAAACCATCATGACAGTGTGACTTCATCAGGAAGAGTGTGTCACCATTAGGGAATGGAACCCAGGGGACCAGCATCCAATGACACACCAGTGTACTCATGGTTAAACTGTCTCCAGGGGAACTCTCACTTCCTGGTGTGACAGGGCCTGGGCCAACTGTTACCATAAACAGTAACCCATCAAAACAAAAAGCCTCATTACTACTATGTGTTTGTGTAATTACTGTATCTTGCTATCAATCCTGTGATTATTTTGTGTTTTGTTGTGTAATTATGTTCCACTCCTGTCAGTGTTCGACTTTCAGTATGTCTTGTTTGTTTACCTCCCACATACAGAAGATTGCAAGAGCTATCACGCTAACCCATGTCATCTATCAAGCTGAAGGAGGGTTAGACAAATTGGACTGGCTAAGTGTCTCGCCAATTATACAGTAGTGTCTCTGGAACAGCATTACAAGTGACTGCATTGATCGTCTCAGTCCAGTAGCAGGTATCAAACCAGACACAGACAACCATGTCAGGCATTCAAATAATCCAATCAAACACACCCACCCATCTCAGTAAAGCATGACTTTACCATAGACAGACAAACCACATACTGTAAATTGCTCTGCAGGTCAATTTAAATCAGTTGTTGTTATTGATGCCAGGTGATTTATTATTTTTTAGGCACTGTAGTGCAGGCTCTAGGTAAGTCATGACAAAGGGGTGTGTTGCAACAAATAGTTACCAACCCTACAGCATCTGTATAATCTTACACTATTTTATTTCTCTATTCCGACAAACCTGGAGGTAATTACTCATCACTTGTCACAGATCTGAACATCCCAAATAACAGCCTAGTTCCTATGTAGTGCACTAATTTATGATCAGGGCCCATATGTACTATACTACATATGGAATAAGGTCCCATTTGGGATGCAGACTACTTATTTCCTGTCAAGACATTTGTCTGTAGGGTAAGTCATTTTTTTATGAGCTATCTCAACCCTCTGGGCAGTGGTGGCTGGTGGCTGATTATCCAGCTGGCCCTTTCTGGCTTTCGGGATGTAAATGCTGGAGTTGTTTAAGAGGTGAGTGGGAAGACATCATGATGAATGGTGTGGTGGTGGAGCACAGCGCCCATCACACACACACACACACACACACACACACACACACACACACACACACACACACACACACACACACACACACACACACACACACACACACACACACACACACACACACACACACACACACACACACACACACACACACACACACACACACACACACACACACACACAACCAGGAAACACAGCCGTCTGGCTTTGGCCAGGGTCACCTGACCTCCATCTGTCACCTGTCTGCTGTCTCGGCTATCGTAGGACCATCAGCAGCCATTGCAAACACACCCCCACTCTCTTTCCTCTCTCCTCTCTGTGTCTGTGTCTCTATCTTTCTTCCCGCTGGCGGTCTCCTTCAAACCTGTGCAAAAATCTCATCTTTATCTCCCCTTATACTCTCTCTCTCGCTCACTCCCTCTCTCTCTCTCTCTCTCTTGCTCTTGCTCTCTCTCTCTCTTGCTCTCTCTCTTTTTTTAAATCTCATCCATTGTTTTGTTTAAACATCCTCTCTTTCTGTCTATTCATACTTTGCTGCACATTAATCTGCTTCTGTCCCTGTCTGTATTTCTCCTTGATTATTAGCCATAAAGGAGAAAGCACTACTTCTAGTACTGGGGTCTTTTTTGAACCCTATCGTTGATTTTCCCCAACAAGTAACCTAGATGAAGCCTATCAATATCTCTAGATTAAAATCAATCAAGTCCACCCGCTTCCCTTTTATTGGTGCTTCTAAATGAAAGCACTGCTTTGTTAAAAACCTAATAGAACAGCCTCTCATGTTCTATTTGTGCCAATGTACACTAATGTCCAACGATCCTGATCAATAGTCTAGCTATTAGCATAACATTCAGAGACCCTACTCTACTCTACAATGTAAACCCCAAGGCATTTGTAACTCAAATATTTCTAGTAAGTTGAACTCAAAAATCATTGTTACTTAGAATGTTTACGTGGTACTGACTCAAAACTAAATGAGAAGTCACGTCAACTCTATTCTTTTTCCAGCATGCTCTACTGCAGGTTGATTTTTAAAAATAGTTTTAAATATCTGTGTTTTGCATGTACGTTGAGTGATTGATTGATTCATATTGTGCTATACAAAGATACATTTTCCTAAAATAATCCAATCATTTAGTCACATTTTTTGCTCTCCTTACTGAAATGGTTGTTCCAGTTTAAATGGCTAACGTAGTCGCCTCACGCTGTTCCTAACCCTGGCAGTCATTATGAATGCTGGTTGCAGATTAATACAACTTTAAACTGTTGGCTATCCTAACTCTGGCTGGATTCCAATAGGAATTACACATCACTTTGCAAGCTAGCATAATGTGATTTGCCGGTAGGGTTGTAAAATTCTGGTAAATTTCCCAGGTTTTACAGAAATCCCGTTTGGAAGATACCTGGAAATCCTTCAACCAGGATTTGTTGCCACTGTACGTGCCACTGTATTAGGGTAAGGCTATGTCTCAAAATATGGCCTCAAGATATGTAATGTATTTTCATAAATACCTAAATTATTAGGATACATTTCCCTACTAACTCACTTGGTGTAGGCCACAGAACTGAAAATTAACAAATTCAACAACCTCTCTCTGTCACTAACAAATACAGACATGGGTGGTACCTTTACCAGGCACTCAGGCACACACTGGGAAATGATGGTGGAGGCGTGGCTTAGTGTGGGGGTTACTCAAAAATGTCAAGCTGACACAACTCACTTTAAACAACTGTACTCAGATATATTAAGTGCAACAGGTTTCCAAAAACGTTTTGAGTCATGACAGCACATTGAGGTTTACAGTGTGCTCTCCCATCACATACTGCTAATGGGCAATTCCACTGTAACGGAATTACTCTTCAAGTCAGTTTTTTTAACAAACCGTACAAATCTATGGACAATGACTACTTTTAACAATTTATACTGAAAATTTTACAAAAACTAATTTAGGGAAAGAACTGTGCAGATGCAAACTTGGTAACGAAATTACATTAAAATCTCCATCAGTTTTTTATGTTAAGTGAAGTGGATTTACACCCAGTAACAGAATTATGGTAACAGAATTACATCATGGGTCCCTGATCTGTACTACACAGAAATGCATAATTATGGATATGAATGTCATTCTTCTCATGGACATCACAGCGCACCACAGCAGAGCACAGTAGAGTACAATGCATTACAATACAGTAGGGTAGAGTAGAGTTCAGTACAGTGCAGTAGAGTATAGTAGAGTACAGTAAAGTGGAGTATAGAGTATAATATACTGTACTCTACTGCACTGTAGTATACTCTGCTTTTCTTTACTGTACTGTAATGTATTCCACTGAGCTCTACTCACTGGACAGTGCTAGCCAAACTTCTAAAACATGTCTATGATCGGTTCAGATTTGGTCCAGTCCGGTCCGTCTGTGGAGGTTAACATTAAGGCCAGAATTTCAATTACTTATCAACGTCCATTGACGTACGGTGTCGGTCGGTGCTCAGTGGGTTTAAGATGCTGGTTACAGTAAATGTGTGTGTGTGTGTGTGTGTGTGTGTGTGTGTGTGTGTGTGTGTGTGTGTGTGTGTGTGTGTGTGTGTGTGTGTGTGTGTGTGTGTGTGTGTGTGAGAGAGAGAGAGAGAGAGAGAGAGAAAGAGAGAGAGAGAAAGAGAGGGAGAGAGAGAGAGAGAGAGAGAGAGAAAGAGAGAGAGAAAGAGAGAGAGAGAGAAAGAGAGAGAGAAAGAGAGAGAGAGAGAGAGAGAGAGAGGGAGAGAGAGAGAGAGAGAGAGTGAGAGAAAGAGAAAGAGAGAAAGAGAGAGAGAGAGAGAGAGAGAGAGAGAGAGAGAGAGAGAGAGAGAGAGAGAGAGAGAGAGAGAGAGAGAGAGAGAGTCCAGACTCAGACTGTTATAACATTGTTGGTTTGACTACCAGACAACAGAAAGACAGAGAACTGTGGTTTGTGACTATTTTGATTTCCCATTGTAGTTCATTCAGTTGCAGTAATTTCGTTACAGATTTTTGGGGTAATCCCTTAATAATTCATAAACAAGACTTATATCAGTAAAATCACTATAATTAATTGTTACAGTAGGTCTACCAGTACTTCTGTACTTCTGTACTAGTTCTATGAACTTTTATTGTACTAGGGAGAGAAATTAGGAAATATCTTTAAAAAATGTTAGTTTTTGTTAACGGAATTACAAGGCGCCAGGCAATATTTCTTAAATTTACAAATGGTAAACAATTTCTCAAAAACAAAATATATCGTTGATATGAGTTGGCAAGGGTCTTTACGTCAACATTATTGTGTTTTGGTGTATTTCTGACCTTTTAAAACTTTTTATGATATACAGTATGTTTTCCAAGACCCCTTTTCCATCTGTTTATCCAGAAATCAAATGATTTACTTATGTCTAATTTTTAAGATGGAAAATGATAAAAGAAAAATGCATCCTTGTTTCCCAGTATATAGACTCTTAGCTTTCCTTTGACACCAAATGTGATATGCTCCTATAAACTTCACATGCTGGTGCTCATTGGTCCATTTTGATGGAAATGCCATACTCAGTAAAGATCACTCGTAAATTGAGTCTCAAATGGCACCCTAATCCCTAAATAGTGCATTTCTTATGACAAAAGCACTACCAAAAGCAATACCAAAAGCAGTACACTATGTAGGGAATAGATTGCCATTTGGGATGGAACCTTAGCTTCTCCTCACTATAACCATTCGATATTATAGGGCTGCTATCACAGTGCTATCTGATGGACTGCCCGTGCCATGGTCTGGGAGTGGTTTCATATGGATTTCAGCCCTCATATTTATTCTGAATAAATGGGTTGGTATCTGTGGTAATGATGATTAACGCGGTGATATGACCCCATCGACTACTGTAATTATTTTTACAGTGGGGTGCCCAACACCCTGAGCACTCTGCCAGGCCAAGGCACACACAGGGGGCCATTGCAACACTGTTACTGCGTGGCAACAGATGCCCAGGCAACCATCACCGTGGCGATCCGTGTGCTCATCATGAAGTCTGTACACACTCTCGCACATGCACACACACACCGCTTGGATCCCGAGAGAGAGAGAGAGAGAGAGAGAGAGAGAGAGAGAGAGAGAGAGATAGAGAGAGAGATGCTCAATATGCCTGGGCCTAAACCACACAAAAACAACACTAGACACGATGGAACACAAAGCTTTTACTACCTTATCCTGGAATATAGAAGGTCTGATGTCATCTGCCTTTGGCCTAAAGAGCAGGAACCCAGACTTCATTAAAGAAATTAGAAATACAGACATTGTCATCCTACAAGGAACATGGTATAAAGGAGACGGACCCACTGGTTGCTCTCTAGGTTACAGAGAGCTGGTAGTCCCATCCACCAAACTACCAGCTGTGAAACAGGGTGTAGAGAAGACCTAACCAACTCCATTAAATGAGTAAAAACAGGAACATTTTACATCAGAAAAATGTCACTGTGTGCTACCTATATCCCTCCTAATAGTCCCCATACTTTAACGATGACATCCTCTCCATCCTAGAGGGAGAGATCAACAATTTCCAGACCCAGGGACATGTACTAGTCTGTGGTGACCTAAATGCCAGAACTGGACCTGACACCCTAGGCACACAGGGGGACAAATACCTACCTCGAGGTGACAAAATTCCCTCCCCCATATGCCCCAATAGACACAACTACAACAACATAACCAACTAAAATGGATCACAACTCCTGCAGCTCTGTCGAACATTGGGTATGATACATAGTCAATGGTAGGCTTCGAGGCGACTTCTTTGGTAGGTCTCTTGGCAGTAGTACTGTAGACTACTTTATCACTGACCTCAACCCAGAGTATCTTAGAGTGTTCATAGTCAGTCCACTGACACCCCTATCAGATCACAGAAAAATCAGTCTACTTAAACAGAACTATGCTCAATCATGAGGCATCAAAGCCAAAGGAACTGAATAATATTAAGAAATACTATAGATGGAAGGAAAGTAGTGTGGAAATCTATGCAAAAAACTATTAAGCAACAACAAATTCAATCCCATCTAGACAATTTCCTGGACAAAATATTTCACTGTAATAGTGAAGTTGTTAACTTAGCAGTAGTAAACCTTAACATTATATTTGACGTCTCAGCTTCCCTATCAAATCCCAAAAATTCAAGCAGACAACCTAAGAAAATTAACAACAATGACAAATGTTTTTTTTACCAAGAATGCAAAGACTTTCTAAAGAAATCACTAAAACAGTACAGAAATACACTACGGAAAAAGAAGGAACATCATGTCAGAAATCAGCTCAATGTAACTGAAGAATCCATAGACTCTAACCACTTCTGGGAAAATTGGAAAACTAAACAAACGACAACACAAAGAGTTATCTATCCAAAATGGAGATGTATGGATAAACCACTTATCCAATCTTTTTGGCTCCAAAAAATATATGAATGATCAAATACAAATCTTAGAATCAACTATTAAAAGACTACCAGAACCCACTGGATTCTCCAATTACATTGAATGAACTACAGGACAAAATACAAACCCTCCAACCCAAAAAGGCCTGTGGGGTTGGTGGTGTCCTAAATTAAATGTATGATTCATAGCCCGAAGCCTCCAGTGATGATCCATGGAACAGAGCCTCCAGTGTTGATCCATGGCCCAGAGACTCTAGAGACAATCCAAGGTACGGAGCCTCCAGCGACAGTTCCCAGTCAGGAGCCTCCAGCGACGGTTCCCAGTCCGGAGTCTCCAGTGACGGTTCCCAGTCAGGCGCCTCCAGCGGGGGTTCCCGTTCCGGAGCCTCCGGCGACGATCCACGGTCCGGAGTCCCCGGCAATGACCTATGGTCCGGTTCCTCCGGCGACGATCCACGGTCCGGTTCCATGGAAGCGGAGGGATCCATTAGCGAAGCGGGGTCTACGTCCCGAACTGGAGCCGCCACCGAGGCTTTTTCCCACCTGTAGTTTGTGGGATCTTGTTTTGGTACTGTGTCGTTTAGCCCTACTAAACTTTACGTTTCGTTTTGTATTTGTTGTTTTTTTGTTCATTGAATAAAGTAAGATGTACGCCTACGACGCTGCACCTTGGTCCGATCATTCCATCAACGAGCGTAACAGATCACCCCAATCCACAAAAGTGGAGACAAATTTGACCCCAACAACTACCGTGGGATATACGTCAACAGCAACCTTGGGAAAATCCTCTGCATTATCATTAACAGCAGACTTGTATATTTCCTCAGCGAAAACAAAGTACTGAGAAAATGTCAAATTGGATTTTTACCAAATTACTGTACGACAGACCACGTATTCACCATGCACACTTTAAATGACAAATAAACAAACCAAAACAAAAGTAAAGTCTTCTCATGCTTTGTTGATTTCAAAAAAGCATTCGATTCAATTTGTTACGAAGCCCTGCTATACAAATTGATAGAAAGTCATTTTGGAGCGAAAACATACAACATTATAAAATCCATGTACACAAACATCTGGTGTGTGGTTAAAATTGGCAAAAAACACACACATTTCAATTTCTCGAGGGCAGGGGGTGAGACAGGGATGCAGCTTAAGCCCCACCCTCTTCAACATGTATATCAATGAATTGGCGAGTGGACTAGAACAGTCTGCAGCACCCGGCCTCACCCTACGAGAAAGTCAAATGTCTACTGTTTGCTGACGATCTGGTGCTTCTGTCCCCAACCAAGTAGGGCCAACAGCAGAACCTAGATCTTCTGCACAGATTCTGTCAGACCTGGGTCCTGATAGTAAATCTCAGTAAGACAAAAATAATAGTGTCCAAAAAAGGTCCAGTTGCCATGACCACGAATACAAATTCCATCTAGACACCATTGCCCTAGAGCACACAAAAACTATGCATACCTCAGCCAAAACATCAGCACCACAGGTAACTTCCACAAAGCTGTGAATGATCTGAGAGACAAGGCAAGAAGGGCCTTCTATGCCATCTAAAGGAACATACCATTTGACATACCAATTAGGATCTGGCTAAAAGTACTTGAATCAGTTATAGAACCCATTGTGAGGTCTGGGGTAAGCTCACCAACCAAGAATACACAAAATGGAACAAACACCAAATTGAGACTGCAATTAATAGATAAATTGAACACCAACTAATAGATAAATTGCAGAATAAGGCCGATACCAGATAATTACCAAAATCCAGAATAGAGCCGTTAAATTCTATAACCACCTAAAAGGAAGTGATTCCCAAACCTTCTATAACAAAGCCATCATCTACAGAGAAATTAACCTGGAGAAGAGCACCTTTAGCACGCAGGTCCTGGGGCTGGAAAAATAAGGAAAAATACAAGATAATTACTTGACACATTTTTTTAAACAGAGCAAACAAGAATGTTATTTTGCCCTAAACAGAGACTACACAGTTGCAGAATACCTGACCACTGTGACTGACCCAAAATTAAGGAAATCTTTGACTATGTACAGACTCAGTGAGCATAGCCTTGCTATTGAGAATAGCCGCCAAATGTATGCCCATATTAGAGACACATATTTCCCTCAGATTACACAGACCCACAAGGAATTTGAAAACAAATCCAATTTTGATAAATTCCCATATCTTTTGCGTGAAATACCACTGTGTGCAATCACAACGGAAGATTTTTGACCTGTTGCCACAAGAAAAGGGCAACCAGTGAAGAACAAACACCATTGTAAATACAACCCATATTTATGTTGATTTATTTTCCCTTTTGTACTTTAACTATTTGCACATAATACGACATATCTAAATGTCCAATGTCAATTGAGCCATTAAATTGCAATTGAAATTCAGAGAGAGGGGGAGGGAGGGAGGGAGGGAGGGAGGGGGGAGACAGAGAAGGAGAGCTGACAGCTCACACACCTGCTGCTGTGGATAGTAGGAGATAAGCATAGAATAATCATGACCACGATTTACATTAACTTCATCTGTTCTCCTCTCTGTGTTTGGGTGTTAATGTGCGTGTGCGTGCGTGTGTGTCTTTGTGTGTGTGTGTGTGTGTGTCCTTGTGTTTGTGTGGGTGTGTGTGTCTACGACTTACAGATCTGATGTATGGCTAGGAGGTAGCTGTAGCTGTGGTCCTGTCATGGGTGCATACTTACTAGAGCCTTTCTGTGACACGCTCCAGCAAGATTTGGCTTGGCGTGGTGCATGTCTCACGGCTAATTTCTCTGTGAGAATATTTAGGCCCATTAAAAGGTGCAACACCCCCCCTCTCTGCCTCTCCTAACCCCACCGCCCTGTGACCAGATGGTATGGCCAGCCATTATGATGCTGTTTAGCTAATTACCAAGGCTTTCTACATCCAGAAAAGGGCATCGCCCCACTCCTCCACCCCAGACACCGTCCCCCTATCTGGGCGCCTGAGGTTGCCGGTGCTGGGTGCTGAGCCAGGAAATGCAGGAAGTATCAACAGGGCATCATGGGTTACTGTGCTCTGTCAGCACGGGGATTGGCTGGTTGGGGACCTGTGTGACATTAGACCAGTAAATAAAGCTGCAGTAACCATCTGTATGGCCTGTCCCTTACATCCACATCATACAGACTCACACAGGGTAGATAGATCATTAGACAGGATAGACAAGGTAGATAGATAATTAGACAGGAAAATCCAGATAGATAATTAGACAGGATCATCAGGGAGATAGATAATTAGACAGGATAATCAGGGAAGATAGAAAATTAGACAGGATAACCAGGATAGCTAATTAGACGGGATCGTCAGGGAGATAGATAATTAGACAGGACAATCAGGTTAGCTAGACAATGCCCAGGTCAGTGGAAGACAAGCAGTGCATGCACGTGAACACACACACACACACACACACACATACACACACACACATACACATACACATACACACACACACACACACACACATACACATATATACACACACACTACCATGTGCTTAATAATGTGGAACTCCACACAGGGCTGTCAAAATGCTGGTACTAGACACAGTGACGCCAAAGATGCTGACATTTTACACCGTAGTCCACAATCAAGTCCCTATTCATTTACTGTATTGAGCTCTGGCTGGTGGTGTAAAATCGTGTGCACAAAGGGAATGGACACAGACACTCCACACACACACACACACACGCACACACACACACTTGCACCCAGCTATATTCACTGAGGACACTCCCCAACCCATCCCTCACCCCTCTGAGAGACCCCCCTCATTTAAAGCCAGGCCAAGAGGGTAGCACTGATCTGGTAACAAACCCCAAACCCAGGAAGTTCTGCATGTCCTAATGAATGTGACCTTTAGCTGATATTTACATGCTATCCATGGTGTTGAATTAGCATGCGGAACACTAAACTTAGATTAAATAAAGCATCACATCTGTAGTTGACCTATGCAGCTGCCAAGACAACCACTTACCCAGGATGCAATGTTCATTACAATGTTACACACTCCTGTTATTTGCATGCTGGTTGGTGGTGGAGCAGAGCAGAGCAGAGCAACTGTAGGCTATCTTCCTGTGAGAAACTTGGCTTGTGATCGAAATTCTTCGGCGGCAAGAGGTGAAATATCTATCAGGGACAATTTTCACTTTCCCATCTCGTAAGGTCAAAGGTAGGTCAACATGTTGCCCTTCTGTCATAACAACTTTGTCTATTGTACGGCAGTCTGTTTTCGCCGCTGCTGTCTGAGATGGGGAAACACATAAACGTGTGTGTGCGCGTGTGTGTATTCTCTGGAGAGCGTGGTCGACGCCTGATGATGAGATTGTCAGCGCCACAACGTCGATGCGATGGTGTCGTCTCCTGTAAGGACCGCCATTACCATACTAATGGAGATGACTGAGTGACAGACAGGCAGGTGCAGGCCACAGAAACACTAACGTCTGCAGGTTACCATACAGACTGTGGCGGACAACTGTCACTTTAAGATGACTGTTCCACCCGCATGTCGAGCTGTTACTGATGGGTAACACTGGCTAAAAAGCACTGAGTGACGTGAATCAGGATGACAATAGCCTATGTTTATTCATGTAGACATGTATAGTAGCTGGCAATATGGAGCTAGACTCAGGCTCATAAACAGTAGATTATTCAGGTGCCACAGTTGATATGAGCTCCAACGAGCTCCGTTTCATTCCCCCGAAGTGGACTGTATGAGTGAATGTTCATGTCGCTGCTACCATAGACATGTCAGGCCACTAATTGCTGGTATCTAGGCTGTTTGATGCGCTCACACCTGCAGCACTACGAGCCATGGTTAGACCTAAATAGATTTTCTCCCCCAGCTCAGCTCAAAAAGGTAGAAAGGTTACAGTAGGTTATGGGCCTCGTTGACATCATTGGCGTTTTAAATGGGAAAGTTAAACGCCAGTGGGTGTACTCTGGAACTCTGGTGTGCTGTGCTGTGTTGCTGAAACGTATGTCATTAAGCCAGCAGTTCTGTCTGGCGTTAAAATGTAGCAAACAACTGACACACTTTGATGAGACGTTTGTGAACCGTGAACAGTGAACAGTATCAAGAAGAGATCCAGCTATTACACGACGCTGACACAATGCGTAGGCATTCATCCAGTCATCAATTAGTCAATACCAGATGAGGCAACGATTAGGGAAAGTCACAAATATGGGGTCTCTAATTTCCTACCAACGTCACGTCTCCTCCACTCCTCCTTTCTCTCCTCTTCTCTCTCTCGTCGTTTGCTCTCCTCCTGTGTACACTCCCCCTTGTTAGCACTCTTTGTCTCCAGCACCCCAGCACATGTCTCCCAGGTGTCTGTGGTGCGTGTGTGTGTGTGTGTGTGTGTGTGTGTGTGTGTGTGTGTGTGTGTGTGTGTGTGTGTGTGTGTGTGTGTGTGTGTGTGTGTGTGTGTGTGTGTGTGTGTGTGTGTGTGTGTGTGTGTGTGTGTGTGCGTGCGTGCGTGCGTGTGTGCGTGTGTGTGTGTGCATTTGTACGGCCGTATCTGTGTGAAGCTGAGCTGAGAGCCCATCTGTAGCAGCCTCCTGAGCCTCTGGAGAGAGCCCACAAAGGCTTCTAATTATCCCTGACCTTCTGGCTCCTCTCTCTGCCTCTTACTCCCGGGCCCCTGTGGCTCACTCCTCAGGTCCCCTTCCTTTGCCTAGCTGTTTGTCCCCCAGCCTGTACAAAATAGCCCCACGCTTAGCTCCATCCCTTAATTGGTGTCATTTCACAGAGACAAAGCCTCTATGTTTGGCACACAACGTTTCGTTGAAGGTCAGTCAAGGAGAAGGGCTGGTCTGACTGGCTGAGTGCACCTGCATGGCCAACGGGGTGGGGTTTGGACCTGGAGGGTTGCGTCCCATTCCCTATATAGTGCACTACCTTTGACCAGGACCCATAGGTATCACCCATAGGGCCCTGGTCAAAAGTAGTGCACTACATAGGCAATAGGGGTGCCATTTAGGATGCAGACAAGGTGTTTCCTATCACGTTATTTTCGTGGCAGATCGTTGTTTTATCACGCTGTTGTTTTACAGGAGAAGGGTGAAGATAAGCCTGTCATTAAGATCCAGCAGAGAGATAAGTACTGTTGATTTAAACACTTCTCTTTAAATATTGTGAAGGAGATGATTAAAATGGGGTTTGAAAAGCATGAGGAGGGCTCCACGGCGTTACTGCAGTCTATCAAACAACAATTCCATCAAAGTCTGCATTGAGAAAGATTTTTCTATAAAAATTGAATGTCTGAATTATTTTTATTTCATGTCACCTTTACTTAAATAGGCCATGGTGGCGAAGTAATTACAATATAGCAATTAAACACTGGAATGGTAGATGTGCAGAATATGAATGTGCAAGTAGAGATACTGGGGTGCAAAGGAGCAAGATAAATAAATAAATACAGTATGGGGATGAGGTAGTTGGATGGCTATTTACAGATGGGCTATGTACAGGTGCAGTGATCTTTGAGCTGCTCTGACAGCTGTTGCTTAAAGCTAGTGAGGGAGATATGAGTCTCTAGCTTTAGTGATTTTTGCAGTTCATTCCAGTCATTGGCAGCAGAGGACTGGAAGGAAAGGCAGCTAAAGGAAGAATTGGCTTTGAGGGTGACCAGTGAGATATACTTGCTGGAGAGCGTGCTACGGGTGGGTGTTGCTATGGTGACCAGTGAGCTGAGATAAGGCGGGGCTTTCCCTAGCAGAGACTTGTAGATGACCTGGAGCCAGTGGGTTTGGCAACAAATATGAAGAGAGGGCCAGCCAACAAGAGCATACAGGTCGCAATGGTGGGTAGAATATAGGGCTTTGGTGACAAAACGTATGGCACTATGATAGACTGCATCCAATTTGTTGAGTAGAGTGTTGGAGGCTATTTTGTAAATGACATCGCCAAAGTCGAGGATCGGTAGGATGGCCAGTTTTAAGAGGGTATGTTTGACTGCATGAGTGAAGGATGCTTTGTTGCGAAATAGGAAGCCGATTCGAGATTTAATTTTGTATTGGAGATGCTTAATGTGAGTCTGGAAGGAGAGCTTACAGTCTAACCAGACACCTAGGTATTTGTAGTTGCCCACATATTCTAAGTCAGAACCGTCCATGCTGATGCTGGACGGGCGGGCAGGTGGGGGCAGCGATCGGTTGAAGAGCAGGCATTTAGTTTTACTTGCATTTAAGAGCAGATGGAGGCCACGGAAGGACAGTTGTATGGCATTGAAGCTCGTCTGGGGGTGAGTTAACACAGTGTCCAAAGAAGGGACAGAAGTATACAGAATGGTGTCGTCTGCATAGAGGTGGATCAAAGAATCACCAGCAGCAAGAGTGACATCATTGATGTATACAGAGAAGAGAGTTGGCCCAAGAATTTAACCCTGTGGCACCCCCATAGAGACTGCCAGAGGTCCCTGACCTCAGCTAATAACTCCACCACTGTGTGTTGTGTTGAGGGTGCTAGCAGCATCCTCCATGACATCAGCTAATAACTCCACCACTGTGTGTTGTGTTGAGGGTGCTAGCAGCATCCTCCATGACATCAGCTAATAACTCCACCACTGTGTGTTGTGTTGAGGGGGCTAGCAGCATCCTCCATGACATCAGCTAATAACTCCACCACTGTGTGTTGTGTTGAGGGTGCTAGCAGCATCCACCATGGCATCAGCTAATATCTCCACCACTGTGTGTTGTGTTGAGGGTGCTAGCAGCATCCTCCATGACGTCAGCTAATAACTCCACCACTGTGTGTTGTGTTGAGGGTGCTAGCAGCATCCTCCATGGCATCAGCTAATATCTCCACCACTGTGTGTTGTGTTGAGGGTGCTAGCAGCATCCTCCATGGCATCAGCTAACAACTCCACCACTGTGTTGTGTTGAGGGGGCTAGCAGCATCCTCCATGACAGCTAAGGTTCAAATGGTTACGGAGCCAGAAATGTGTCAATGTTGTCTAGATCAGCATGGAGAGCAAGCGAAAGAGACATACACAAACTCACACATAAATGCAAACACACACATACCAATCCCATTGTTGTCTTTGTGTAACACCACCGACTACAGTGAGCGAGCCAAAGTGTTAGGATACACCCCTTTTAGTATGTCCTGGTGCCAAACACTGTTCATCCCAGTATATTTCACGATGATGAATGGAAGTGTTTTCAAGTGGATACTAATATTCTCTTGCCAGATTTCAACACACTATCTGCAGCTGGTATATCCATCATCGGATTTAAAGATCCGTTCTTACACCTTTGATTTACAGAAACAGACATCTCTTCAGATGGCGTAAGAACTAAATGTGCTTACGGTGGAGATTTGAAAAGTCATATTAGCCAACAATCCACATAGCAATTAGCCTGCTTCTCACATATAGAGAAACAGATGGCATGAACAGTACTACAGATTGTTAAAAATCTGACTAAACCAGAAAATGTATAGTAATGATTATAAAATACTCTCGCTCTATCCCTTCGTGTCAGGGAGATGATTTATGGTCTTTATGGGAACCACTAGATGAACCACATTTATTCTCTACGCCCCTACCGCTGCCATTCTCTCTGCTGGTGTTTATGTTTGGTTTCGTTGTCACGGTTGAATGGGAACTGAACAGGAGTGGTGATTAAGATTCAGGATTATTGAATTTCAACAGTTCTCAAATGTAGATTTATCGCCCCGTAAGAGGTGGCCTGGCCGTCTGGCTGCTTTGTTTCTTTACTGAGGACGTTGAACCAACAAATAGTGATTAGCAGGTAGAATAACTGCTAATTAGCCTTGAAAAACACCCTTGGAAGTCGGGGGAGAGGCTTGCAGGTTGTCCATATATTCAATGCATTAGACCACTTGTTGGGCCTACTACAGTGATTTATGGAGACGTTTTCTAGCAGAAAATAACATCCCATGCCGCAGATGCTCTGTATTCTGCTCATGCCACTTATAACAAATGATGAATTCGATATGAGTGGGCAGCTTCTATCAACGATAATCATTATATCTGTAAAAATGTCTAACCTGAAACCTCCTCCTAATGGCATCACCATGGAGACCGTGATGACATAGTTCCAGGTGTGAGGAGGGGGAAATAGTCATGGGAGCGAAGGTTGTGACGTGGTTTGGAAACACATCATTGAATATCAGCGCTCTAAGCAGAGGTAAATAACATTGGTGTGCTGATACTTCCCACTGAAACTATTTTCTACTGATGGTCGGGGTTACCTAGGAAACCACACAAGGAAGAATCTGGATCGTGAAACAGGGGCAATAAGACAGGTGGTCCATGGGGAAATTTCATACTATGTGTGCAAATATTCATGTGCAAGCATAGTGCATACACATAGGCCTGCGACTGCAACATGCTGCACACACACACACACACACATAAACACACACACTCACACACATACAAGCACATACACACGTATACACTAACACGCATGCAGGCATGCCCTGAATCTATATTTGTTTTCTTTTCATGTCAGAGACAATACTGAGGCTCTTGCTTTTGTTAGAAACGCATCACAGGAGCTGTATGAAGTATATATATATGGAAGCTGACAACATAAGAAATGCAACTCGGCACAATATAGTCAACATGCATGTAGACACCAGAGCAGTCAAGTGGGACAGCTACTCTATACACTGACTAGATCGTCTTGTTGTTGTCATTGTTGTTCTTGTTCTTGTTGTTTTTGTGTTTTAGTGACTTTAGTGTTTTCTGTCGGACGACTGTTCAGTTGCTGTGTTGTCAGAAGAGAAAAGTGACGACCGTGTCTCTTTATTTGATGACTTGGAAGCTTGTCGCCTCCCCCTGTCCTCAATCACTCCACCCTCGTTAATTAGCAAGTTCTCTTCTCTTCCAAATAAGGAAGCATTAAGGAGAAGAACAACACAACTCACAACCCATTGCCTGTATAGCTACAATAAATATAATGTATTCACAACAGAGAGATCTCTGCGTCCCAAATGGAAAGGAAAGGCACCCTATTTCATATGTAGTGCCCTACTTTTGTCCAGGGCCCGTAGGGCTCTGGTCAAATAGAGTGCACCAAATATGTAAAATAGTGCCATTTGGGACACAGAGTGTCTGTTGTTTCTACTTAATTTAATTACTGGCTGATCAAATTATTGCTTGACTTGATAGGACACAGAAAAATAACTTTGTTGTGTAACAAATAAATACACATATGAATTAATTAAAAGTCAGTTTGAACAGGCACTTCACAAAATATTTCACAAAGTGTAGAAGAATTAAAAAATGTGGGCTGTGAAATATTGTGAATGCAACTATGCTGCATAGTACAAACCCATTATCTCTGGCTTAGATTCTACTTTTTAACTGCTCTTATCATTCTGGAGTACTTTTGTCTTGAAGTCAAACCATTTATAGCAAATACACTTAACTCAAAAAGGCCACCAAAATCTGCCCTATTACAGTATCAGATACCATGCCAAACTCTTATCAAAATAAAATAAATCACTGCAAGATTGATTTTACTTTTCTATGTTGAACACTATTTGAATTCCATTTGAAATGTAGAAATGGTCTATCTGATTTAGTCATCAAAGGTACTTCCACCCCGGTCTCGTCTACCCTGGTCTCTTCCACCCTGGTCTCGTCTACCCTGGTCTCTTCCACCCCGGTCTCGTCTACCCTGGTCTCTTCCACCCTGGTCTCGTCTACCCTGGTCTCTTCCACCCCGGTCTCGTCTACCCTGGTCTCTTCCACCCTGGTCTCGTCTACCCTGGTCTCTTCCACCCTGGTCTCGTCTACCCTGGTCTCTTTCACCCTGGTCTCTTCTACCCTGGTCTCTTCCACCCCGGTCTCTTCTACCCTGGTCTCTTCCACCCTGGTCTCTTCTATCCTGGTCTCTTCCATCCCGGTCTCTTCTACCCTGGTCTCTTCTATCCTGGTCTCTTCCACCCCAGTCTCTTCTACCCTGGTCTCTTCCACCCCGGTCTCTTCCACCCCGGTCTCTTCTACCCTGGCCTCTTTCAACCTTCACTACAAAGGGACTTATGTAGGATCACATTTCTAATGCGTAAAGTGTTGTGGAGGTGGGTGGAGAGTTGTTTCATTTACAAACATAATTTCAAAGCCCACACATTAGCCAACCAGGCTCCTACTACAATTGTACTGCCTGCCATAACACTGAATGATCAGAGAGGCAGGGCCTTCTCTATTCCTCTCTCTCTCTCTCTCTCTCTCTCTCTTTTTCTCACTTTCTTTCTCCCTCTATCTCTCCTATCCTCCTCCCCCCTCTCTCTCTCACTTTCTCTCTGCACCTCTCCCTCCTATCCTCTGCTCTCTTTTCCCCCCTCCACTCCCCTTTATCTCTCTCTCCCTCTCTCTCTCTCGCTGTCTCACACACTCTCTGAGGGGGACAGCATCCATCAATATTTTCTAATTTCAGGCTAGCAGAAGAGCGACTTATCTTACTGTGCCTGTAATAGGAGGGTGATGGTTATTTTATTACCGAGTGTTTGACAACCTAAACTCCAGAACTATGGCTCTCTCGCCAGCCCTCCACACCATGCTGATTTACAGATGAAGTTACAGCATTCCTCTCATTCCTTTCATCTGTACGACAGAAGACAATTACTCACCAGCTGAATCAACGGGAGGGTCAGCATCTGCGTGAAGGCCGTATCCAAAGATGAAAAAGAGAAAGAGAGAGAGGAGGCAAAACAGAACCATGAATTAATATCTCAGATCATCTCAGTGTGGGTGTGTCTGAGCCTGTACGTTTGTGTGTCTGGATTCCCAAGTTAATTTATAATGTATGAAGGCGAGCGCTGGTAAAGCACCACCTTTCTAACCATCCCTCAAAAGAAACCACCATCCTGGCACTTGTCCCCAGTGTAGCCTGGATCCAGAGAGGAACAGGGACCCTGTGACACCGATGTGGAACAACAGGCAACACGGCTGGTTAAATATTGATCACCTGGCTGTCTCTCTTTGTGTTAAATATTCTACAGTTCTCGGGACTCATGCAGACACTCCCAGGATTCAGCCGCGGTGGAAAGGCCACACAAGAAAGAAAGTGTGTGAGAGAGAGAAAGAGAGAGAGAGAGAGAGAGAGAGAGAGAGAGAGAGAGAGAGAGAGAGAACAACATTGTAAATACCACCAATATTTCTCTGTTTATGAATCTTCCCGTACTATTTGTACTACAACTATTTGCACATGACTAAAACACTGTACATAGCTGCTAATAAAACACTTGAAATGTCTTTATAGTTTTCAAACATTTATGAGTGCAATATTTACTATTCAATTGTAATCGTTTTTTGTTTATGTTGTTTTGTGTCTTTTCACTTTTGTTTTTTGTTTATTTCCCTTGCTTTCCCATGCCAATAAAGCCCCATTGAGAGAGAGAGACAGCGAGAGAGACAGAGAGAGAAAGGGAGCGCAAGAGAGACCAAGAGAGTCAGGGAGAGACAGGGAGAGCGAGGGATCCCAAGCAGATTGACTCTCTCTCTCTCTCAGTCTGTCTGCTTCCTGTGTATATAGCTACTGTATTTACCAGCAGCAGAGTATCCCATGGAGAGAGAGGGAGCATCACCCCCATATAATATAGGCTATCTGCAAGCAGTCTGGTCTCACTTGCATCCCTAAGGATAGTGGCCTGATAGCAAAGTTGATCATTGATCAGTTTAGGTTAACCAGGCCTTTGGCTTTGATCAAATGCTGCCAGTAGTATGCAGCTTTTCCATACAAAGACAGGGGTATATCCTATTCTTCAAAGCAATGAATGACACCTCATTTCAAAACGTAGATGAGCACTTAGTGCAGCAAATGGCGCAGTAGTCTGTTAATATGTTGATGTACTCGCTACTACCAAGTCGCTCTGGATGAGAGTGTCTGCTAAATGACAACAATATATATATAGTAAATCATGGCCTGTGTCTTTAGCATAACTTCTGGAGACGAGGTCACAGTAACCCAACCCTCACTACTTCCCTAATCAGGCTGCCATTTTGCTAGCCAACTTTCTAACTAACCCCTGCCCAGTCCCTCACATTCTATTTGGAGTGCTGCCATAGACTTCCTACGACCTACACCACAGCATCAGGTGCATGGCGGTGATGTTGATGGTGGCGACTCATCTCTTGCCCAACAGCGGTCCCCAAGACGTTTGGGCGGTTGGCGTGAGAGCCAAATGGCAGGATTTTGACATGGGCTTCAGTGTGTGCGTGTGTGGGTGTGGGTGGGTGTGTGTGTGTGTGCGTAAGTGTGTATTGCTGGCCGACCATCCCATCTCTTCCAGGGTTTTGACATGGGCTACAGTCGCCCAGAGTAGCACAGACTGACACTGGGTCCGTCGCCCCGACTGGCATGGAAATAGACCCAGCCATCTGGTGGTGGTGGTGGTGGTGGCCCCGGAGCAGCTGCCAGTCACTGGGTCTCAGCCGTCTCAGATGCATGCCCGTCTCAGTCCTGACGTCCATGCCTGCCTGCAAGACATGGTTCTCCACTGGGACCTTCAGACCAGCGGAGAGACCAACACACACACAGGTATATGTACAGGCACAAACACACCCACGAGCATGCATTTACACACACACACACACACACACACACACACACACACACACACACACACACACACACACACACACACACACACACACACACACACACACACACACACACACACACACACACACACACACACACACACACACACACACACACACACACACACACACACACACACACACACAACTAGTTATCTCCTACTCAGGACCAGACCATTGAGAGGCTACACATTCTTTCTGTGTTCAGTTCAGTCACTTCACATGTAGCTGGCTGCCTGGTCACTTTGCTGTTCACAAAGACAAATGTTGGTTTGCAGGCATGAATAGATGTGTATACACGGCCTCGTCAATCCTTTCCCTGTCAATCAATGTTCCTCTGAAAGCCCGTCGGTCGAGGCGAGGCGAGGCACTGAGTTAGATGGAGGCGACAATTTGACTGATGGCATTTCAGTGTACATTAACAGCTTTAGTTGCCTTTCGATAAACCACATCAATATGGCTGCTGCCTTGCCTTCTTCATACGGACAGACAGAGAGCTTTACCAGGCTATTCGTTTGTCTTTCATCACATTATGTCAAAACTTCAGCCGCAGCGAGAGGCTGTTATTTGTTAGTCGGCGTCAGACAGAGGCATAATCTGTCCCCATCTAAACCTCTTCTGATGATACCAAACACACATAGCCTATAAACACCTAGCACAACTAGTTCTGCAGATTGTAGAGTGTGATATTGTAAAGCGTATTTTAGACTGACAGCAATACTTGCCGCATCTTTGGATTCGGGAACAAGCAGTATTGAACAAGGATGCGCCAGTGACACTGAAATTATTTTTCACTGTGAAGTTACACCAAAATGATTCATTATTGTCAACGCATTTCTTACTTGGTGGTGCTAGTTTGAGAGGGACTGGTATATGGGATAGCCTTGAAGCTCCAGTCATCACTACAGCAGCCTAACTATCTAAATACAAACATCAAATGAGATTGTGTGCGGGTCCTAAATGGCAACCTATTCCCTACATAGTGCACTGCTTTTGAGCACAGCCCAGTGGGCCCTCGTCAAGGGTAGTGCACTATATAGGAAATAGGCTGCCATTTGGGACGGACGCTAAACCCCAGCCTCAGTAGTTTTTTTCGGGGGGTGTGGCACCGCTGACAAGGAAGACTAATGTTGTTTTGGGGATGTAAATGCTGGAGTTGTTTAAGAGGTGAGTGGGAAGACATCATGATGAATGGTGTGGTGGTGGAGTACAGCATCCCTCACACACACACACACACACACACACACACACACACACACACACACACACACACACACACACACACTAGTTTCAAAGCAATGCTAAAACAGCAGCATATTCTGAAACCACATCAGCAGGCGTCCCATTCCCCTCCAACACACTAAACAGAACCAGGGGACTATTTCTACTGATCTGGGGCCATATTCACAGTGTCTCAGAGTAAAAGTGTGGACCAAGGACAGTTTTGCCTTTAAGATGATAATTACACGGACAGGGTGGGACCTGATCCTAGATCAGCACTCCTACTCTGAGTACGATCACGATCTGGATCCTATTACATCAGTGGTTGGTTAATGCCATCCTTTCCCAGCTATGACTAACTAGTCTAAGGCTGACTCACTCGCTGAGACTATTGGGTCGCGTTACTGTAGAAGATTGACACCTCTACCCTTTGCGTCTCAGAAACTCCAAAACAAGCTGAAAGGCTTTTCGATGGTAGATGTATTGAAACCAACTTACCCAGCCTACCAGCCGTTTCAGCCAGATGGCAACATTTGGGTGCTTCCGATAAACATTACAGGGTTCGGTCCACATGTTTGTGGTTGGTAACCAATATAGAGCGGGTTGAATTCCGGTGAGAGCATCATGAGTAAGGGTGTTGACAAACAAAGAACCACCTCTCTGTGTACCTCAAACAGCTGGTAGGGAGAATGGAGCGTCCACAGTCATATCCCTTTTATCAGAGCTGCAGCAACTCCCTAACACACACACATGCACACAAACACCCAGGCCACCACCGAGTACAACAATTAGAGACCTGGCGGCAAAAGACAGATACAAACCGCTCCACTCCCTCCACTCTTTATCATCTTCATTTTTCTGCTCCATTAAACACTTCCTGTATCATTCCTCCTCTCTGAAGATAAAGAGAAAAACAGAACACACAAAGATAAATGTCACAAGTCCCATTCTTCCCTCTCTCTCTCTCTCTCTCTCTCTCTCTCGCTCTACCCATCCATCTCTCTCTCTCTCTCTCTCTCTCTCTCTCTCTCTCTCTCTCTTTATCGGTCCCTCTCCCTCTTTATCACTATCTATCTATCTATCTATCTATCTATCTATCTATCTATCTATCTATCTATCTATATATCTATATATCTATCTATATCTATCTCTCTGTCTCTGTCTCTGTCTCAGTCCCTCTCCCTCTCTATCTCTCTCTCTCTCTATCCATCTCTCTCTCTCTCTATCCATCTCTCTCTCTCTGTCTATCCATCTCTCTCCCTCTCTCTCCAACTCTCTTTATCGCTCTCTCTCCCTCTCCCGCTGTTGCTATCTCTCTCTCTCTCTCTCTCTCTCTCAATTAAAATCAATGTAAGGGCTGTATTGACATGGTAAACACATGTTAACACTGCCAAAGCAAGTCAATTAGATAATAAACACAAGTGAAATAAACAATAAAAATGTACAGTAAACATTCCACCCACAAAGGTTCCAAAAGAATAAAGACACTTCAAATGTCCTATTGTGTGCAGATAGTTCAAATACAAAAGGGAAAATAAATCAACGTAAATATGGGTTGTATTTACAATGGTGTGTGTTCTTCACTGGTTGCCCTTTTCTTGTGGCAACAGGTCACATATATTGCTACTGTGATGGCACACTGTGGTATTTCACCCAATAGATATTGCGTTTGTTTGTGGGTCTGTGTAATCTGAGGGAAATATGTGTCTCAAATATGGTCATCCATTTGGTAGGAGGTTAGGAAGTGCAGGCTGTGTGCACATAGCCTGTCTTCTGTTGAGAGACAGGTCTGCCTACGGCAGCCTTTCTCAATAGTAAGGCTATGCTCACTGAGACTGGGGTCTGTTTGTGTTTGTGAACAGAGCCCCACGACCAGCTTGCTTAGGGGACTCCTCTCCAGGTTCATCTCTCTGTAGGTGATGGCTTTCTCTCTTTCTCTCTCGCTCTCTCTCTTTCTTTCTCTCTCTCTCTCTCCCTCTCTCTCTCTCTCTCTCGCTCCCTCTCTCTCTCTCTCTCTCGCTCACTCTCTCTCTCTCTCTCTCTCTCTCTCTCTCTCTCGCTGTCTCTCTCTCTCTCTCTCTTTCTCGCTGTCTCTCTCTCTCTCTGTCTCTCTCTCTATCTCTGTCTCTCTCTCTCTGTCTCTCTCTGTCTCTCTCTCTCTCTGTCTCTCTCTCTCTCTCTCTCTCACTCACTCTGTACATTTGTTACTATTTGATAGCATCGCAGTGGAAAGCCACAATGGAGATGCACAGGAAAGATACAGCTAGCACGCACGAGACAAGCGTTGTTTATTCTGAAGGAGCCACACCACTCAAATAATCACACCGGAGGAGATGCTTGTTCTAGCCCCTCAATCTTTCCAGGAATGGAGCCGTCATACATTTTTGAAGATGTTTGTGTCATCGAGTGGATACTCCTCTTTGAGGGATGAGAAATAGGATGAGTAATTTACAGACTTTGATGTGGGATAAAAAAAAAATGTATCATCACTTCAGGAAAGTAAGTGGCTGTTACAAAAATGCTATAGCTGTTTTATCACTAGAAGGGCAACTTTGCCATAATTCCAGAGAAACAAACTACAAAGTGATGCAAGACCAATGCTTTATACCCAGCCCCTATTTTGTAATACTATCTTCTCCTCTTGTTTTAAAAGATGAACAATAAGTTAAGAGGACTGGCCACCCCTAAGAGCCTGATCCCTCTCTAGGTTTTTCTAGGGAGTTTTTCCTAGCCGCCGTGCTTCTACACCTGCATTGCTTAGCATCTGAGGGTTTTAGGCTGGGTGTCCTGTATAGCTCTTTGTGACATCTGCTGCTGTCAAAATGGCTTCAGAAATACATTTGATTGATTGAGTTCCGTAACGTTTCACCAGCAGGTGACTCAACATAAAACGCCGCAACGGCCAGGAGTTTCCTTGCAGTTAGGGAACAATCTGGAATGATTTATTGTTATTTGAAAACAACCTTTGAACACTATTGCTTTTAGATTTTTAAGGAAATGAACAGTATGGTGGTTTGCTAGGAATCAATCAAATATGTTGTTTATAGCGGGAGGGTGTTCTATCACTTGGCCTCCATCCCAAATGCCATGATATTCCCTTTATAGTGCACAACTTTTGACCAGGGCCTATAGGGCTATGGTCAAAATGTGCACACTGTGTAGGGAATAGGGTGCCCTTTGGGACCCTTCCGCAGCGTGTGTATCATGTAGAAGGTCAAGTTGCTATCTTATCAGGAGGTGGTTTGTGTGTGCATCGGGGAACTTATTTGAATACCGGGACGTCTTAATTAAAAGTGGGTTCACACAAAATGTCCGTAGAAGCTGAACACAGATAGCCTGTGTTCTCAGGGTATGCAATCATTCGTTCAGTGGGGGACTCAGGACATTTGAAAGAACACACCTAGCTGCATACTCTTCCATCCTCTAAACTCTAACCCTGGTGTGAGAGAGAGAACCCTTTGAAAAGGAATTCATTGTTCATTGCTTGGATTTCACTTTCACCCAGGAAGTGTGATGAGGGACCTGTAGGCGACTAGTCTGTTCCCCATCTCTTCTCTTCTATTTTAATCCATAGCCCTAATTGATGAGTAGGATTGTGGCTAATGTCCTTCATATGTCTTGTGTAATAGGGGTGTCCGAGGGTAGCCCCTTTAAGACTGTGCTTTGAGAGTTGGTGGCGCATTACTCAGGAGCGAGCCCAAAAGCCTGGGTGAAAGCTCGCTGTCATGGAGTTGCGCCTCTGAGGTTCCCATCACAAAGGGGCGACAGGTGAGGAATGGGTGAGGAATGGAACGGGTGAGGAATGGAACGGGTGAGGAATGGAACGGGTGAGGAATACCACCAAAGTGACACCATAGACTCACAGGTGCATAGTGCCCCACATAGTGGGTTCTCTAACCATCCCAATGGAAACAACAAATCCCATGCCTTCGCACTGCCATAGCATGTTTACATGGTCTCATGCTTAAAGCAGATGTTAGGTATGATAGATTTATTTTTCCCATTTAGGTGTGGTTCATAAGTCACATTGCTGTGAGCAGAAAATCTAAATGCCTAGTGTAGATGCAATAGTAGATATTAGAAATACAAGGGAGTGAGATTCTTGTCACTGGTATATGGTTCTCCAGTCTGCTGGGGATGTAGAAAACTGTGAATTACTGCAAGTTGATGACCAATGACCCAATACCTCATCCACTTCATTATGGCTCCTCTCTCCCTACGCACATCTGTAATGCCACGTACATATCTTACCTTTTTAGCTACACTGAACAAAGATATAAACACAACCTGTAAAGTGTTGGTCCAATGTTTCATGAGCTGAAATAAAAGATAACAGAAATGTTCCATACGCACAAAAATCTTATTATCCTCAAATTTTGGGTACACATTTGTTTACATTCCTGTTTAATAGCATTTGGCCTTTTCCAAAATAATCCATCCACCTGACAGGTGTGGCATATCAAGCAGCTGATTAAACAGCATGATCATTATACAAGTGCACCTTGTGCTGGGGACAATAAAAGGCCACTCTAAAATGTGCAGTTTTGTAACACAACGCCACAGACGCCTCAAGTTTTGAGGGAGTGCACAGTTGGCATGCTGACTACAGGAATGTCTACCAGAGCTCTTGCCAGAGAATGAAATGTTAATTTCTCTACCATAAGCTGCCTCCAATGTTGTTTTAGAGAATTTGTGAGTAAGCCCAACCAGCCTCACAACCGCAGACCAAGTGTAACCACGCCAGCCCAGGATCATCTGAGACAAGGCACCCAGACAGCTGATGAGACTGTAGGTTTGCACAACCGAATAATTTCTGCAAAAACTGTCAGAAACAGTCTCAGGGAAGCTCATCTGCGTGCTCGTCGTCAGAGTCTTGACCTGACTGCATTTCGGTGTGTTAACCAACTTCAGTAAGAAAATGCTCACCATCTATGGCCACTGGCACGCTGAAGAAGCGTGCTCTTCACGGATGAATCCCGTTTTCAACTGTACCACAGATGGCAGACAGTGTGTATGGCGTTGTGTGGGCGAGTGGTTTGCTGATGTCTTGTGAACAGAGTGCCCCATGGTAGCGGTTATGGTATCGGCAGGCATAAGCAACGAACACAATTGCATTTTATCAATGGCAATTTGAATGCACAGAGATACCGGGACAAGATCCTGAGGCACATTGTCTTGCCATTCATCTGCCACCATCACCTCATGTTTCAGCATGATAATGCACGGCCCCATGTCACAAGGATCTGTACACAATTCCCGGAAGCTGATAATGTCCCAGTTCCTCCATGGTCTGCATACTCAAAATAAATGTCACCCATTGAGCATGTTTGGGATGCTCTGGACGTGTATGACAGCATGTGTTCCAGTTCCCACCAATATCCAGAAACTTTGCACAGCCATTGAAAAAGATAGGGACAACCTTCTACAGGCCACAATCAACAGCCTGATCAACTCTATGTGAAGGAGATCTGTCTGCATGAGAAAAATGATGGTCACACCAGATACTGACAGATTTTCTGATCCACGACCCTACCTTTTTTTCAGGTATCTGTGACCAACAGATTCATATCTGTATTCGCAGTCATGTGAAATCCATAGATTTAGAAGGGCACAAGGCGAGACCCAGATGCAGACACAGGAGGCAGATGGTTAGAGTCTTTTTCAGTTTATTTATAATCCAAAAGGAGTAGGCAAGAGAATGGTCGTGGACAGGCAAAAGGTCAAAACCAGATTCTGAGTCCAAGAGGTACAGAGTGGTAAAGAATGTCAGGGCAGGCAGAAGGGTCAGGCAGTTCAGGAGTCCAGAAAAAAACAGGCAAGGGTCAAAACCGGGAAGACTAGAAAAAGAGAATAGAAAACAGCAGCACGGGAAAAACACGCTGGTTGACTTGGAAACATACAAGACCAACTGGCCCAGAGAGACAGGAAACACAGGGATAAATACACTAGGGAAAATAAGCGACACCTGGATGGGGGGTGGAGACAATCACAAGGACAGGTGAAACAGATCAGGGCGTGACAAGATTAGGGCCTAATGAATTTATTTCAATTGACGGATTTCCTTATATGAACTGTAACTCAGTAAAATCGTTGAAATTGTTGCACGTTGCGTTTCTATACTGTTTCTGTGTAATATCATCCACATGAGCAACAGAAAATAGGGAGGTAGAGTAGTTGTACAGTGTGACCAGATAATGAACACAGAAGCAAGATAGGATTGGGGTAATGCATGTGGGTCACTCCCTATAACACCTACGGCTACAAATATGACAAGAAATTCGCCTGACATTGATGTTGTATACAGTAAGTGTTGTTGGTTGTTATGCAACCCCCAGATATGCCACTGCTCTTTGTATCACACTGAAAGCCGAGGCAAGTATGAAGCGAAGCCAACCCTATTCTCCTCCCCAGATTGTTGAAAACGCTAAACAAAAATGAAAGCAAATCAACGCCAGATTTGTTAGTCCCTCATTGAGTGTTTCATTGTAGACGCAATGAAATCAGTGACTAGCGAGGAATCAGTAAAGCGCTGGCTGTCTCAAAATATTCCTGAGTGGGTGCTGCTTCAAATATTTCCCATATAGTGTTCGACTTTTGATCAGAGCTCTATGGGTCCTGGACAAAAGTAGTGCACTAAATAGGGAATAGCGTGCCATTTGAGACGCACCCTCAGCCAGCCCTTCCCATGAATAACAAACAGAAACTGTGTGAGTCCCCAAATGGCACCCTAAACCCTTTATGCATCCCAAATGGCATCTTATTCCCTATGTCGTGCATTACTTTTGACCAAGTAGGGTACTATGTAGGGAACAGGGTGCCATTTGGGACATACACACACTCTGCAATCAGCCTAAAATACGAAGGCTTCTCAACAATTTCATCTTTGCTCACATTTGAAATCTCATCACCTGGCGTTATGAAATGAGATAGGACTCCTTTACAATCAGATAAATATGAATCAAGAACAGAAGTAATTGTTGGCCTACAGAATGAGGCGATTTTAATCACGATAGTAACACATTCCAAAAAATCCTCTAAACACTACCAACATTCTCTGGTTTTTGGAGCAATTGTGTGAATGTATTTTTTAATTTTTTATTCACACCTAATAAAGTACAAATACTCTTTTAGAATGAGAAATGGTGGGGGAATTGGAAAAAATGACACTGATGATTATGATGCAGGAAAAACTTTTTGGGCCCTTTTTTCTAGTTAGGCCTAGATATTCACACAGGTTGTCAGATGAAACAAGGTATTCGCAGATTTCTTCAGAGTTCGGATAAAACAACCCAAGACCTCTTAGTCTAAATTCATGCTGACGAGCATACATTTTATTATGTGTTTTAAGAGGTTTTATGAGATTATTTTAAAAACCACTGACGTGATGACTAATGAGCGGCCCTCCACATTGGCCCTGGTTAATTACAGAATCCAGAGGACAGCTCCACTGCTGTAAAAATAGAAAGTCTCAAAACACCATGATTGTGTAATGAAACCATGAAAAGTAGTGCATCTCAGCTGACATCTGGTGTTTGGAGGGTGTTTGAATGTAAACCCTATGGAAGTGTTTTAATACTCAGAATTTGTTTTAAAACAGAAATGAAGTACTCTAAAACACCCAAAGTGGTTCTTTAACCTTAATATTGGTTTGGGGGTTTCAGTGCATGTAAAAGGCAGCATCAAAACACAAACTATCTCTCATACAATCAGTGGTTTAGAAATACAAATGGTTTATAGCCTAAATATTGATAGATGATGAGGGCCTATGGAGAACATATTTTTCCACCTTTATTTTTCAATGCCTTATTTAGACAGATTAGTAACAGGAGTGGCATTACAGTGGTACATTTTGTCTGAAATTTGACTTACTCAACCACACAGCTACACTGTAAGACATTATTCTGGGGTTAATTGAAATTGTCACACAAAAAAACCCAACATATACTAAAAATGAATGCAAGCTTTGCAAATCCTGTTGTGTAGCGATAACGCACCTGGCTTAGACACGTCACCCCTCTCCCCACCGAAGACCGGGGTTAAATTCCCTGCTCCAGCGCTTCCATCTGTTTCTCCTACCTATCTGTGTCCCCTCTGTCATTTCCGACATGTCTCAATCAAGTGTCAAAATACCCCCCAAATAGCTTTAAAATGATGTATTCAAGTCGTTTCAATGATTTGATCATTTCATTTGGCCAAAATAATGTACAAAATAAATACAACTTAATATGTTGCTCAAAATGTAAGTATCTTGAGGATAACCAACGACGAGCGATTGAACTTATTGGAAGTCTTTGGTTTTAATCACCTTGCATTTTCTATCTGGCCACTTGACTCTGCTATTTGAGGCTTGTGGGTAATAAAAAAATGTTTGACTTCATGATTATTTCGCACAATGTTGTACGCATGTTTGAAGAAAAAAAAGTATAGTTCTATATTAGTATTAAGCTTGTGGTGCCATGAGGTGTAATGGATCACGATGTACAGATATCACAACCGTCAAGCAAATTGCCATTTTGCCCATGCCTGTTTTCAGGTTTCACAATGTAAAAAGCATGTGCAGAATCCTCCATTATTGCAGTTCAACCTCCAGGTAGTGATGGTGGTTTGAACACTGTGCATGACAATGCATGCAAATGATCAAGTACATAAAACAATGTTTAGCATCAAGACACTTCAGACGAAGGGATCTAATTCTGAACTAGACAAGATTCAAAACATTGTAATGGTGTTCAGAAGCATTAGAGAGAGGAAATGACACCAAAACAGAAGGTATCTAATTCTGCCCTTAGCTGATCTTAGTGTTTTCAACCTCTTCCGGTAGTGCTCCCAGTCCCTGGCAAGGTGTTGCACAACACTTGATAAAGTGGTGTTACAACACACGGCGTCATATTTCAAAACATCCCAGGATGATGTGTTTCAATACTCCAGCAAAGTTTAGGTTTTGTTTCCATCAAGTTGGTGGCAGCTCAGTTGCCACTAGTTTTGGTGTTACAAAGCACTTCACTTTAACACCATAGCACAATGTCACAGTTTGACCTCTCGGAAGTTCAGGGCTTCACACTCAGGGTCAAAGTTTAATCTAGTGTGGTGTAGTGCAATGCCCTCAACCTCCTAACCCTCTGCTCACTCTCTGCTTGCCCTCTGGGTTGAGTTAACACCCCTCTACACACACAGACACACAAACACACACACACTTCCCCCCTCAGTCCTAGAGCCCTGAGTTGGCGACAGTGTGACATTCTTGCAGCGTGTGATGGCTGTGCAGGGTTGTGGACCATTAACATGGAACAAAAGCAGACCACAGTGGAGTAGAGGAAGAGTGGAAGGGGGGAATGTGGAGTGGAGGAGAGGAGCTGTGGAGGAGCATCGTGGAGAGGAGGCAAGTACATTTTAATGACTCACTGTGTGTGTGTGTGTGTGTGTGTGTGTGTGTGTGTGTGTGTGTGTGTGTGTGTGTGTGTGTGTGTGTGTGCGTGTGCGTGTGCGTGTGTGTGTGCGTGCGCGTGTGTGTGTGTGTGCGTGTGCGTGTGCGTGTGTGCGCGTGCGCATGTGCGTGTGCGTGTGTTCGTTCCTTCACTCACCCACTCACTCAAAGCTGTGGTACAAAAACTCTAAGCAGCCATTGGTAATAAGATGCACATGAAAGATACCAGACAATTTGAATAAATTCGAGGGAGAGGGGCTCGAAAAATGTTGATAATCTGTAAAGGCACGATCACAACTCTTGCTTAACGGCACAACACAGTAATCTGGTCCTACAGGGTAGATAGAAATGATCTTCCTCAGAATGAAAGAGAGAAGGGGTGAATGTTGTGAGACCCTCTCTACAGCCCCATACTATAGACTGACTGTAACACGTAGAGAGATACAGAGAGAGAGAACGAGAGACAAGAAGAGAAAACTAATGATGAAGGCTATAGCATTTCAGACAAGGAGTAAAGAGGGACAGATAATGAAAATGAGAAAGGGAAAATATAACTAGAAATTGAGGAGGGTTGAAGAAAAGGTAAAATGGATAGAGAGAGAGAGAGAGAGAGAGAGAGAGAGAAAGCAATGGGGGGGGAAGTGTGAAAGTGGGTTGCTCATAGACACTTGTAGGGAAGCTGGGTTGACAGATCTGTGCTGTAGCGGAGTTGTGCATTACATTACACACGCAAATGCTGTTTGAAAGCGATCACCACTGCCTCAAAGATTGATGATAGCCTTTTTTCCGTCTCTGGCTGAACCACGCATCCCCATCCAAGCCATCTATATATTTCTTCAAAGGCATAATTGATGCCGGAGCAGACTCTGTGTTCTGGGTTATGGAGTGTGATGGCATTTTGACATAGACTGTGGACTTTCTCAGTGTGTGTGTGTGTGTGTGTGTGTGTGTGTGTGTGTGTGTGTGTGTGTGTGTGTGTGTGTGTGTGTGTGTGTGTGTGTGTGTGTGTGTGTGTGTGTGTGTGTGTGTGTTAGGGTGCACTGCAAGGTCACAACAGCAGTTCCAGGGTGACAGAAATAGAGGAGAGGAAACTTCATTGTAGAAACTGAGTCAGTCACCAGTAATCATTCAGTCCGTGCATTCAGACGTTTTGCATATCGGGTGGAGGCAAATAAAAATTACCTAATTAAACTGTACTTCTGCTGGAGTGCCAGGGGTTGAGAGAGTGTGAGAGAGAAGGGGGGGGGGAGACATGAGAAGAAGATAGTGAGAGAGAGAGCAATAGGAATGCAACCTGTTTCCAGTCAGTGTGAATTCCCATCTCCCGAGCCGTTTACAGGGGGATCACTGTGCTCTGTGCTTTACATGCAGGACTGGAGCAGCAGCATACTATAGATCAAAGTACAATGGCCCTGTGGACGCCTTAGTGTTCCCCTCTTATGTTCCCCTCTGTCTGATGGATGGGGAGTGTCACCAGCCACAATCCATAGCACCGCACAGGGGGTGTGCATGTGCGCGTGTGTATGTGCGTGTGTGTATATGGCTGGGGTGATGTGTGTGTCTGTGTGTGTCTGTGTGTATATGGCTGGGGTGATGTGTGTGTCTGTGTGTGTCTGTGTGTGTATGGGGGCAGGGAAAGAAAAGGGGCCAAATTGACATGATTATTACATTGCCTTTGGGGTGTAATTGTCCGGCGTGCATGGCTGGGGCACACGGGAGAGCAGCTGGCACCCCCCCCCCCCCCCCCCCCCCCTCTCTATCTCTCTTTATTTCTCTCTCTCTCCACCCTCCCACTCTGGGTGATAAATCATTGGGCTAAATGTTCCAGGATGTTCGAGGGGATCAACACAGTCAAAGGGAGGGAGAGACTGGGTTTTCCAAACAAAGGCTACATTACATCTGCTGTGTCTTTAATTGGCAATAAAATAGTTGTTATTTAATACAGACTTGAAAATTGCAGCCCAACCAACTTAAATGGCACTGTCTTTTGCAATTAGACACACTTTTCAATTGCACTTAAGGATATTAACGCTCCTCTCCTCTCCTCCTCTCCTCTTGGGGTGGTCCATCAGTGGTATGTTGTGCTGACCGTGCCATTCTAATTGTGTCCTGGGGCACTTCTCAATGCGGCTCTGTTAACCATTAACCAGCCCCTGCATCGCGTGGAACTTGTTTAGAACCTGTTCATGAGGAGCCCGACGCTATCCATGGCCTTGTCAGGTCTCACAACCCATCCTCAAACACACACACCCAAGAACAAACGTGCGTGAACACATGCACACACACACACACACTCACACACACACATGCACACACACAAATACCCTCTCAACCCTCCCTACACAGAAGCACTGTTTGGCCATGGTCATCAAGGCCACTGATAAGCTGGGCGATGATAATTTGGAGCTTCATCTACTGGCCTTTGTAAACACTGATAGTCTGTTAGTCACTTCGACAGGGTCCCAGTCCCAGGACCCCTCTGTTAGGGAAGGAAAGGTTATCATCTCCTTGCCTGCCTAAACTGGAATGCTAAAACTGGCCCTGGTCCAAACCATGTGAGTAGAAAAACCCAAAGTGACCTCTCTGTCTTAAAACCATTAAGGACACATTAAACGAGCTTCTAGATCAGAACAAATTATTCGTATTCTTTCTGAATAGTCTTTTTGTGAGAATATTCTCAATAAAAATATTCATAAAAATTGCTCGTGGCCTCATAATGGTGGGTGTTGTTGCAGGGCGGCATATTATCCCCGGGGGAGGGGGGGGGGGGGGGGTGGAAGATGCATAGCTTTCTGGTCACCCCCAGAAATCACCACCCTCAGCCTCAAAAACAAAGAAAACATTTAATTCTGTCTGAACAGAGTGCCGGCAGTGTATCTGAACTGGCAGAGCTAACACACACAATCATATCTATTACAAAGGGTTTCATTATCCTAATATCTGTCGTTTGTTAGGCCAATATAGGCCTTCATATATTGAGGAATGGTGCTGTGGTTCTATAAGTTGCTCAAGTCAGTTTTTCAGGACGCATGTTATGTTATTGGGGGTAGTGCTGTAGTCATAGCTTCAGTTAGCTGTGTTAGCGTTACTCCATATTCATATTTCAGACATGTTTGTACTACCTCCCCGAGGTCCCTAAAATCCTCTCTGAATTCTATTGAAATAATAAAGCAATATCGATAATATCTACTTGATTTATGCCCCGTGTCCTAATATCCCGCATACCACATGAGGCGTTTTTATTATAGCTCCGGAAAAAAAGGCTTATTTGAAATCTGTTTACAGTACCTTTTTGAATGGAATAAGATATCAGGTTATTATGGCGTTTTCTGGGCCCGGATGAGGATCCAATAAGAAAACAGGGTAGTGAAGTGGAGGCTTTAATAAAGCGACATGATAACACAACTCAGTATGCAAACAAAGCACAAGAGTAGATGTGTAGAGCATAATACTGTTTCCAAACCCATTATTCCTTTAATGGCTGCCAACAAAAATCTCCCAGTGAGTTTCTTTCTTTATGTAAAAAAAAAAGACTTCGCTAAACTCCTGCCTACTTTTGAAAATGAGTTTCTCTGAGTCTCTTTAAGGTCGTTGATGAGACATTGAGGCAAGTTGTCATGGAGCTGCGGTAAAATAAAGACAAAGAAACTCCTAGGGCCTTATCTCTGAGAACACCGCTTTTAACTAGAACCAGTGGAAAGTGCACCAAACATCTCCTACACTCTGTAATGCCCGGGGTGTAGTGGAGGAAGAAGTCAGGCGCAGGAAGCAGAGAGTTCAGGGTAGCGGTACTTTTAATTCACCACACAGGTGAAACCGACGCCAACCCAAACAAATGCCCCAAAACACGGGGAACTAAACAGTCCAGAAAATACACACATCCACGGACAACCGTGACCTACAGTCGTGCACAAAATGTACACAGAGAATATTCCTGCACACCCAGTAGGCAGGCAGGCTGGATAATAAAGCCCCACCAATAAACCTAATTAAACACAGGTGTAACTAATAAACAGACAAGGGGGAAAAAATAATCAGTGGCAGCTAGTAGGCTGGTGACGACGACCGCCGAGCGCCACCCGAACAGGAAGGGGAGCCACCTTCGGTAGGAGTCGTGACACACTCATCCATGCAGAACCTTCCCCAGTCTATCAGAGGTCTACAAGAATGCATTGCTTCTCTCTCTTCTCTATTTGTTTCTTGTCAGTGCTGTTGTGGGACACCCAGTGGGATTGTAAAACAACGGACACACGCAAACACACACACCTCATCGCAGTACGGACATGACTTGAATCGAAGCTAGTGTCCGGGTAGCCATGTGTTTTGTGCCGTGCTTGATGCTGTTTGGGTCATTAACCCAAAGGAGGATTGAAACAGTCCGACTCACACACCAGTCGTGCACTATTCAGACGCAGCCTCCGACTCACACACCAGTCGTGCACTATTCAGACGCAGCCTCCGACTCACACACCAGTCATGACACGTGTACAAACACTGACACACATTCCACCTCTATCTCTACGGATAGTTGTGTGGGGAACGAACACCCACAGACACACTGTTCAGAGTCTGAGACTACGTCTGAAATGGAGCCCTATTCCCAATGTGTTGTGCTATTAAAGTAGGGCCCTGTATGTGGAACAGGGAGCTATTTGGTGTCATAACCAGCCATGAAATAATGCAATATATATGTCACAACAGGTCTAAATGTCTGTGTCCTGACAGTGTTATGACCATATTATGACAGGTTATGACAAGTTATGTCAGCTGTTATGTCATATTATGACATGGTTATGGTCCATGTCATAGCGTATAGCAAGTATAGTTTTACCCAATTTTGTGATTAAAGATTCACAGTTTGTACATATTTATCCATTTCTTTGTGAAATGATATGGGTTATTATGGGATAGACTCAATTAAAATATTACAATAACAAATGTCTGCAATTGGGTAAATATTTAATCTAACAGTGTGTAGATTTATTTTCATCTATTTCAAAAAGAACCACCATTAAGTCTTTGAAGCTCTGAGGCGCTGAGGATCCCAGCGGATTTACAGTTATGAATTGAAAAGCACGCTAACATGAACATTCAGCTATTTTTTGCTCTCTTCAAAGCATGTTCGAAAGGACTATGACAGTGTTTACCATTAGCACTGATGAGAACTGCAGTAATATGCAACTCTCTGTTATTCTTGTATGTTTGGTCAAATGTAAGAGCTACATTTTGAAAAGGAACCATCACAAGGTCGTAGTTTGGCTTCCGTCCCTCTCCTTGCCGCAACCTGGGCTCGAACCAGGGAGCCTCTTAACACATCAACAACTGCCTCCCACGAAGCATCGTTACCTTCCACTCCACAAAAGCCACTGGTCCTTGCAGAGCAAGGCAAACAACTACTTCAAGGTCTCGGAGCGAGTGACGTCAGAGTCTGAAACACTACTAGCGCGCACCGCTAACAAGCTAGCCATTTCACACCGGTTACGTCAACACATAGCTCAATCTGTTTCTGATCTGAAGTTGTATTACATTTGAACAAAGTGGACCTTTGCAAGCTGTGTTGAATATGTTTATGTAGTTGCATTGCCTTACGTTACTTCAAATACTGTACGGCTGTATTAAACCCTTGAGGTATACACACAGAACATCTGTGAGTATAGAAGACACACTGACCACGCCAATGTTCTGTAACAGGTCTAAGGGTGAATTGCACCATTGCAATCTGTTGATATTTGTATTAAACAAGATTACAAATGTAGTTCTCTACGGTTTTGATCACAAACTTCTCAAATGTTTTGGGGACTTCTCTTATTCCCTCTAAACCTCACATAACCCACGGTGTGAATTCTGCTTAAGCAAGCTCTCTTCAAAACACTTATGGCTCTCGGTAGAGAAACCTCGCCCATGTTAAAGAATCCAGCCATGTCTCAATTCCAAACATTGTGTCACTTAACGGAGCCAAGTAAAACATTCCACATTCTCCAGCCTCAGTGGTCAGGGGAACTCTGGGGAGTTCTGTGTTCATCGTCCGAGATCATCAGAACTCCCCTTTAAACCAGACTGAATGTCAAAAACAGTGTCATTCTGAGAATATTACTTAGAGCATCTTACGCATTGGTAGTTGTTTTGGGAGTCTGAGTTAACGCTGATACTTGTCACCTGTTGTTGAATTTAGGCGTCACTCTCGCTCTTTTAGTTTAATTTCACTTAGTCATCAAGTTCTTCAATGCCATTCCCCCATTTCTTTATGAAATGTGTTTGCGGTTCTTGTGCTGTCTATATTAAACTTGTAAATCCAAGCAGTATGTTCTGTTCCTCTTTTCCCTGCTGTAGATGCCCTTCAGCAGCCTCGTTACATAATGGTGAGAGGACACACCTGTCTTCAAGGAGAGAACATGCTTTAAATAAACCTTGTTATTCCTCTCAAAGTTCTCAGACAGAAAAGTACAGAACAGAGAGAAACAGAGAGAGTGAGCAGAGAGAGAGAGAGAGTGAGAGAGCAGAGAGAGAGAGTGAGCAGAGAGAGAGAGAGCGAGAGCGAGAGAGAGAGGGAGACTCTTAAGGGCTCTTGCTTATTCTTAAGGAATTGCAATGTCAAACCTTGATTTTCAACATAGCTGTTAAAAAGAGATTGTGTCTGACATATTGTTTCTGGGTCCAGAGCTGAGAGGGTGGAACATATTACAGTCTCCAGTCCAACAAACCCCATTCTCATCAGTCCTCATTGTCAACAATCTATCAATTGGATGTGCCACATACATAACATTACGATGTGATATCCTTTACTTTTACCAAAATGAGAGCAGCTCAGCCAGCTACAAGTCGTGCATCACTGCCACAGGCAATGTGATGTTAAATCGATAAAGGACATGTTTGCTTGGGTCAGACGGTGGCCAATGAACTAACGCTAGAACAAGACAAATTAAGTGTCTGCTTAGCTGAGCTGCTGCACTGCCTGGGCCCTCGCCTGCCTCAGAGCCCCGCCCCGCTCCGCTCCTCGCCTGCCTCAGAGCCCCGCTCCGCCCCGCTCCGCTCCTCGCCTGCCTCAGAGCCCCGCCCCTCTCCGCTCCTCGCCTGCCTCAGAGCCCCGCCCCGCTCCGCTCCTCGCCTGCCTCAGAGCCCCGCCCCGCTCCGCTCCTCGCCTGCCTCAGAGCCCCGCCCCGCTCTGCTCTTCG
Source organism: Oncorhynchus mykiss (assembly GCF_057628025.1). Lineage (NCBI taxonomy): Eukaryota > Metazoa > Chordata > Actinopteri > Salmoniformes > Salmonidae > Oncorhynchus > Oncorhynchus mykiss. Next base: position 26,844,035 of record NC_143032.1, read on the forward strand.
CCTGCCTCAGAGCCCCGCCCCGCTCCGCTCCTCGCCTGCCTCAGAGCCCCGCCCCGCTCCGCTCCTCGCCTGCCTCAAAGCCCCACCCCGCTCCGCTCTTCGCCTGCCTTAGAGCCCCGCCCCGCTCCGCTCCTCGCCTGCCTCAGAGCCCCGCCCCGCTCCGCTCCTCGCCTGCCTCAGAGCCCCGCCCCGCTCCGCTCCTCGCCTGCCTCAGAGCCCCGCCCCGCTCCGCTCCTCGCCTGCCTCAAAGCCCCACCCCGCTCCGCTCTTCGCCTGCCTTAGAGCCCCGCCCCGCTCCGCTCCTCGCCTGCCTCAGAGCCCCGCCCCGCTCCGCTCCTCGCCTGCCTCAGAGCCCCGCCCTGCTCCGCTCCTCGCCTGCCTCAGAGCCCCGCCCCGCCCCGCTCCGCTCCTCGCCTGCCTCACAGCATGAAGGCTATGCTTATTGGGAAAACAGACTAGACAAGAAACCATGAGGCTTGAACACATTTTACAGAGATCATTTTGAGAACCTATATGAGTGTTTATAAGACTCCTGGCTGTGATTATGACTGACGTGTCTGGTTGTGATAACCTGAGCAGAGGCCTAAAGGGTTGAATGCAGGGTCCTGAGGTAATGAACAGGCCTGGTGTGTGTGTGTGTGTGTGTGTGTGTGTGTGTGTGTGTGTGTGTGTGTGTGTGTGTGTGTGCGAGTGTGTGTGTGTGTGTGTGTGTGTGTGTGTGTGTGTGTGTGTGTGTGTGTGTGTGTGTGTGTGTGTGTGTGTGTGTGTGTGTGTGTGTGTGTGTGTGTGTGTGTGTGTACGTGTGTGTACGTGTGTGTACGTGTGAGTGTGTGTGGCGTAGAGGCCTAGACTGATAAACCAGGCGGAGACCTATCACTGGATCAGACACTTCTGCCTGAGACAAATGGGGTCACTGGAGGTCAACAACATCACAATGTCAAGCATTGGCTGTAGCTTGTGATTGCAGGAGTGGTTATTCTTCGTAAGACAATAATAATGCAAAAATACTTCATCAGAGAAGATATGATTTACACAACGTACAACAATAGAATTTCTTGAAATATTTTAGATGTTTTTAATGTCTCTTTCTATATATACTGTATGTCTGTATTATTAGCTGTGATGCTCCTGGATCGTAATTTAGCTGTGTCAACCCTCGCCACTTAAATGTGTGTGGATCCACTTGGTGAAAACAGGACATGTGTTTAGCTCGACTGTTTGCTGAAACCTTGTACCGATTACACCAAAGCTTCTCTGTGAACAACACAGCTCACCTCCCTCGCTCCCTCTAATCCATTTGGCCTTTGTAAAACAGACACTTTCATTCAGAGCTTTATAATTAACCATAGAATATGGCTAACTGTGATGAGCTGTCGCTTTTGATCCAAACCATGCTCAAAGTTTTCTGATGGGACGACTTCATGAGTCCCTTTGCCCAATTAAGAAGAAGAGAGGTTGGTCCTTTAGGGTCTTATGCCTTTAGTGACCTCATGAAGGACACTTCACAGTTTGACCTTTGCCCTCACTCCAGCCTTCTCTTCCATTGGAGCACCAGGCGCAGATCACAGAGCGTCTTTCTCCCTCTCTCCCCCTCTCTCTCTCCCTCTCTCTCTCTCTCTCGCCCTCTCTCCCCCGCTCTCTCTCTCTCCCTCTCTTCCCCCCTCTCTCTCACTCTCCTTCTTTCTCTCTCACTCCCCCTCTCTCTCTCTCTCTCTTTGCGTATCTCTCCTCTCTTCTCTCTCTCTCTCCTCTCTCTTTCTTCTCTCTCTCTCTCCTCTCTCTTTCTTCCCTCTCTCTCTCCTCTCTCTTTCTTCTCTCTCTCTCTCTCTCCTCTCTCTTTCTTCTCCCTCTCTATCTCTCTCTCCCTCTCTCTTCAACCTTTGGGACCCTCATCCTACCACTAACACAGTAAATAATACGTCACACAATTTTTTTTTTTAAAGGAAGAGAAATAACAAACAACCTCCATAAAAGTGAGACTGAAGACTTACTTTCCTAAACCTCCAGCTGACCTGTACAACCCTGTATCAATAAACGTCTGCCACGCCAGGCTCAGAGAGGCTTTCACAGTTGGAGCTCTTGCTTTCACCGAGACTTCTCTGGTTTTTCTTTAGATAACCCTGCGTGTTAGCGTCCCCCTCAGTGGGAGTACCACAGCTGCAGCGTCCCTGTCCATCTTTATTTGTCTCACTGGACAGGCTGATTTCTCAGAGGGCCGCACTCTGACACCGGGCGAGACGGATTTGCTCGTCTTAGCGGAGACATTGTCAGGATAACAACTAGAGATATTGGCAGAGAGGATAGAGGGAACCTCAGGGGTCATGATAAGCTTGTGGAGTGAGTTCCATCACAGAGAGGCGTGATCCCCTCGTCACCTGTAATAACGGCTCGCTGCGACATGGGGAATGGAACAAAATGGCTATTTTTCATAGGAAAGATCGTAAGAATGGGAAAAAACTAGTAGCTTCTTTGAGCCAATTCTGTCATGGGATAGGGTTCGGTTTAGGCCGAACCCTATCCCTAACCCTAAATTTGTCATAATTTGACAGTAATTACGAACTTAAATATTATCTTTCATAACCGACCTCATCCTAAAACTTATACACTTACAGTATATGTCACAATTTGAGGTAAACCAAAAACCTCCCTTGTCTGTTTCTGACGAGTATGTCCAAATCTTCTGGACAGTAGGAAATGCTGTGTTGTTGTTACTGTGCTGATAGTGGCCAACTCCTCCACTTCCCTGATGAGGTTAAACTAATCAGAAGAGGTCTTATCTGTTTCAATGGAAACTCGTCTACTGAGTCTATACCATGTCCTGTCAGTTTCCTGTCTGTAAATGATCCTACACTAAATCATTACAGCCATCATATGACCCGAAGTCAGCACATACTTAATGCCAACAGGAAGACACACACATACATACGCAAAAAGAAATAGTGGCGTCTCCTTTAGCTCTCCCTCAATGGGCAGGGTGTCATGTTGCACGGTAGTCCTCTCACTGTGCCGGCTAATCTTTACCATCACAGCCCAGGCTGCTATTGTAGGGGTTTCCTGTACTTAATTACTGGGGCACAAGGCATTGTGCTTTGCTGTGCTGAGGTTTCAGGCTCCATTTCTAACCCTTGTGTAGGACATTAACCTTCTGTAAGATGTAGGCTAGGCCAAGGGGGTGACTGGCGACTAGCCTTACCACCTGTTGTGGTAATTCTATTGACTAAACAAAGAATTGAGGGAAGGTGGAGCGAGGGAGGGAAGGGTGGGGAAAGAGGGATGAAGGTGTCTATTTCCCTGGTCAGTTTTTGATCTTGCCAGGAAACGGATTATCTTATGACATCACACTTCCGTCTTAAAGTATAATGCCCTGCAGTGACCCAGAGATATGATCTGTTTCCCAAATGGCACCCTATTCCCTAAGTAGTACACTAATAGGGTGTCATTTGGGACACTTCCTCTGTTTAGAACCACCACAGCTCTTTTCAAGAAGTGAGACTATAGAGAGTATGTTGATCCCTGGTCTGAGTGGGTTTCCATGGCGGATTTCCAGGGCAGGCTCTGAGGTGATTTTAAAGGGTGGGATCTCTCATAATTCAAGTCAGACGGATTCATGGGGAAATCAAATCAGCCTCCCAGACAGAGGAGAGCAGGGCAGAGCAGAGCAGAGCTGAAGCAGCAATATAATATCCATCATGCAGCACAATATTTAATTGACTTATATAACATTTCTCCTTTCTGACAGCTTCTTCCCCTCCCTCACTACACATCTGCACCTATTTTATTAAGACTGTCCTCTGGGGTTTGGGGTTTCTCTCTCTCTCTGTCTCTGTCTCTGTCTCTGTCTCTGTCTCTATCTCTGTCTCTGTCTCTGTTTCTCGCTCTCTGTCCCTTTCTCTCTGCCTTTTAGGTTGTTCTCAGGGATTCTCCCCCTCTTTCTTTCTCCCTGTCTCTCTCTCTATCTCCTTCTCTCTCTGCATTTGATGATAAGGAGAAGGGCCGGCTCTTGCCTTTTGGGGGCCCTAAGCGAGATTTGGTTTTAGTGGCCCTCCTCTTGACGGGTGGAGAGAAATGCACATTTTAAATGTTAACGTTAAATGCTATCTTGTCACAACTCAACTGATTGGCTCAAATGCATGAAGAAGGAAAGAAATTCCAATAATGAACTTTTAACCAGGCACACCTGTTAATTGAAATGCATTCCAGGTGACTACCTCATGAAGCTGGTTGAGAGAATGCCAAGAGTGTGCAAAGCTGTCATCAAGGCGAAAGGTGGCTACTTTGAAGAATCTAAAATCTAAAATATATTTTGATTTGTGTTTATTTCATTGCGTTGATATCTTCACTATTATTCTACAATGTAGAACATTTCAAAATAAAGAAAAACCCGTGAAAGAGCCAAACTTTTGACTGGTACTGTATGTTCACCTGAAAATATATATGGGGAGTTGAAAATGACATTGATGGAGGCCACTATCTATCTACAATGTTAAATCTAATCAGCCCCCTTAAAAAAACAAAAATCACCACACTGCCTCATTATGCCTTTAGACATGTGATTAAGAAATGAAGACGACTTTGAGTCTTCTGTGTGTCCAAAAAAAAGGTTTTCTTGATTAGGCGTCGAGCATTGGGCAATTCCTTTCTGTGATGATGTGAATTTGGGGTGCTTGCTAGAGGGAGTTGAATGTGAAGGAAGTTAAAGCATGCACCCAATTACAGTGTGATTCTGTCATACACACACACTCACACACACACACACACACACACACACACACACACGCACAGACTCGTCATTAATTTCCGGAGCCATCGTTCTCTCTTTCTTCCCCTGAGAAACGTTTCAATATTTTTCTGCCAACGTTATGCATATTTATGCTTACATCCTCTCCGCTTCACTAAATGTCACTGGAAATGTTTATTTTTCTAATGAAGCCATTTTCATATTTTACTCTTATTTCCTCCTCCTCCTCCTTCTACTCCTCCTCCTCCTCCTTCTACTCCTCCTCCTCCTACTCCTACTCCACCTAGTTCCCGCCTCTTGTCTTTGTTTGAATTAGTCATTCCTCCTGAAAATGACCATGCAGCTCTGCACACTGTTGTTTCTCTTTCTCATTACCATAATGTCTCTCAACTTCAGACGAGTTTTCGTCCTCTGCTAATTCCATGCACACTTAGTTTCAACTCACTCGCTGAGCCTCTGAGGAGAAACGCTGTCTTTGTTACAATTACTCCCACCGTTGATCTTCTGGAGGTCCTGTGGGACTCTGCATACAGGGGTAGTTTTTAGAGTCGCTCTTTTTCCCATGATGCAACCAAAGCCAAAGGAACTGCCTATAAAAGAGCCGACTCACAATTCTCTCCTCCGGCTAAGAAAGCTTTGTCAGACCCAGACAGAACATTTCAAGTTTGAACATGTTCTAGAAGTTCAGCATTGAGTGATGAGCATAAATATGTATATGCTCTCTCTCGACCTCTCTCTCTCACACACACGTGCACACACACACGTGCACACACAGCCTAGAACACAACCATAGTTTTAGATGTACAATTGTGCCTCCAAGTCTGTGTGAAATGTTCTTAGGGAAAATAATTACCAACAGCTGCCAAAAGTGTGAACGAGTCTAACAACCACACGAACCACTTCACCACTTTGTAATCCAAACTGTACAATCTGCTTGTGTCCCGTTCACAACACAGATACAGCTTGTCTGAACAAAGTAGCTGTCTTTAACTGTGGTGGGTGATGGGGAGAGGAGGGAGAAAAAACACATGCTCTGATTAGTAGGTAACTAGGTTTTTTTTAAAGTTCATGGTCTGCACCCCAAATCCCACTTCGTGATCTGGAGAAATAGGAACATATATTTAACAGTGGCAGACAGTTGAGGAAATATCCCATCAGCCATTACAGCTGTTTACCTTATGGGAAAACAACATGATTTCACATGTGGAAAATCAATTAATTTCATGTGAAATCATGTGAAACCATGTGGTTTTGGAGCAATTCACATGTGGATTTTCACATGTGATTATAGCACCTTTTTCATGTGGAAGTTTGTGAAACCATGTGGTTTGGGAACACTTCACACATGCCCCCTCAGATTTGTCCTTTAAAAATACATATGTTTCTCTGTAATACTACTAGCCACCTAGCAATTTTATGAAGTTGTCTTTAGCCCAGATAGGTTCCCAATCTCCCATCCACATAACTAGCTACCAAGAAGCCATTTCTTGGTAGCTAGTACAGGTAACTGCCAAAATAAAAGGAAACACTAACATAAAGTGTCTCAATGCACCTTGGCCATAGATTCTACAAGTGTTTGGAACTCTAGAGGGATGCGACACCATTCTCCCACAAGATATTCCATTATTTGGTGTTTTATTGATGGAAAAGGTGCCGTTACAGAATCTCCAAAAAGTGTTCAATTGGATTGAGATCTGTTGACTGAGAACACCATGATTACATAACCTTTCACATGTGAAATCATGTGGAACCATGTGCTTTTGGAACACTTCACGTGATGATATTTCACATAACCTTTCACGTGTATTCAAATTTTCACATGATGCCCTGCCAACAAATATGAGTCATTAGGATCTCCCCGGAACATCACAAAATAGCTGCAGTGTTTTCAACAGTACATAATTGACTCAGTAATTCAAATTCAACATGTCGTCACCTGGGATTTAAACTCACAACCTCTTGGTTGACAATAATCCGATATTCCTGCTAACTCACTGTGTCTGTGTCAAAGACTGATTTCACCTGTATTCCTACACTTTGGACTTCAAAGTAAATCTCAGCTTTGTATAATACACTAAGAGAATCTGTAATATTTATCAGAGTGATTCAGGAGTAACGTTAAAACAGAACAATATGCCAGAATAATATGCTAATAAATATGCAAACATGCTAATAAATCCTGAGGTTGTGAGTTCAAATCCCAGGTGGGGTCATGTTGGAAAGTCAGTACTAAGTGATCATGTCAAATGAAATCATACTGTCATTGATTGAAAAAATACATGATTTTTAGCTGAACAGCCTACCACTCACATGTGGAATTGCATTTTCACGTGAAAAAAAAAATCACATGTGAAAACTGAATTTGCATATTCACATGTTGTAACGATCGTCGTAATGAGCGGACCAAGGCGTAGCGTGATTGAAGTTCCACATCTTTATTACGGTGAAACAAAAACAATTAAAGCAATAACGAAACGTGAAAATAGTGGTGCACACAAAACAATATCCCACAAACACAGGTGGGAAAAATGGCTACCTAAATGTGATCCCCAATTAGAGGAAACGATTACCAGCTGCCTCCAATTGGGAACCATACAAAACACCAACATAGAAATATTGAACTAGAACAGCCCCTACTACACCATAGAGAACCATGGGCTCTCTATGGCCAGGGCGTGCCACACGTGCAAATCTAACTATCACATTTATTTAACTAGGCAAGTCAGTTAAGAACAATTTCTTATTTACCATGACGAACTAAGAACAGTGGGTTAACTGCCTTGTTCAGGGGTAGAACGACACATTTTTACCTCGTCAGCTAAGGGATTTGATCTAGCAACCTTTCGGTTATTGGTCCTACGCTCAACCTGCCACCCCACATTGGTTAAATATTTGTACACTATTTTAGCTCAACAGTGTACCACTTACCTTAAAACCCCTATATCATTTTATTCCTTCTTAGAAAAAAACACATTTAAAATTTGCTGTTTCACATGTGAAATAATTGTTTTCACATGTTGAGCTGAAAACAAGAGACACACGTGAGGTCAGTTGTTTACATGTGAAACCATGCACACATGTATTCAATATATAGTTCACATGTTAACACCACCTTTTCACATGTGAGGAGAATAACGTGTTTTCACCTCACATGTCATTTGCAGATTCACATGTGGAATTTGAAGTTACACATGTGAAAATCGAATTTGCCCTTTCACATGTGAAAAATGTTCAAATGTTTTCACGTGCAGTTTCACGGTATCACATGTTGAAATGTTGCATCCCCATGTTGTCACATTTATTTCACATCAGATCACGTTTTTACATGTGCTCCAATGTTTTCATTTGGGAAGTTTCATGTTTTTAGATGTTGCTTTTACATGTTGACACGTTATCACATTAACTTCACATAAGATCACATGTGAAATGTATATATTTTTTGAATAAGGGTTCATACTGATAAATAAAGAGAGAAGAGGTAAAGCTACAACACAGAGGTGACTGTCCAACATAGTGCCTGTCCAAAATATCACCATAGTTTTTTTTTTTTTTTACAAAAACCTACAGCCAATATGAATATTACTGTACATATTCATCAAGGTTTTCTATGGCATTGACTATGTTATCATCAAAAGTAACAGTTACAGTTCATATGATTAATTCCAGGGCTCAGTGTGCCATACCATAGGCTTGATATGACATCAGGACTGGCAACACACACCCAGTCATTTGGGGGCAGAGCTGAAAATATCGCCTTTATTGTGCAGCTGTAATCGGAAAACTGACATGGAGGGCCCTCTAATGGGTGGCCATATTCTGTTTGCGTCCCAAATGGCACCTCATTCCTTATAAAGTACACCATGACCCTGATCAAAAGTAGGGCACTAAATAAGGAATAGGGTGCCATTTGGGATGCGGGCTACATTAATCCTGCTGCAACCTACATTAATCCTGCTGCTTAGTCACTCTTAATTTTCCAAGCAGATTAGCCTTCAATGACTGACTATAGTCTATTTTCTGTTGATTAGAAAATAAATACCTTACCCTGAGTTTGTTTTTAATAAATGAACATATGTTTTGGTCTATTGGGCAGTTCTCTTCTCTTCGGGGAAAGAAGAAGAAGCAAGCAGAAGTCAAGGCTCACCTAATGAAATTAAACCGACAGCCCAGCTCACAAGGAGAAAAAAATAAAATGTCTGCTTTTGTGCTTTGGCTAATTATACCACAGGAATGTATTAAAGATTACTGTGGGATATGAAGGGGCAAATCTTTTAAATGGCTCTCTCATTGTTCCCTCACAATCCCCTTCATTTCAGATATGGCAGCTGCCTCAGCCACCATTGTGAAATTACCCTGTCCCATTGTTCCAAAGCCTTGTTATCCACAAGACACACGAGTCTAGTTAGTGGCGCTTTGATAGAGGGGCCCAGTACCTCTCTAACATAGTGTTATCTGCAAGAGGGGGAATTACCAGTGGTGGATGGAATAAAGCAGCTCCTTCCTCTCTCTCTCTAAGAAGACTAAGAAGACTGTGCACCATTAGTTGGGGTCATGACTGTCTTATGTTGCTCCACTTCCAATTTGATATTTGCAATTGAAGAGGAGTGGTAGGCTGTATATACAGTGGTGGGAAAAAAAGTACCCAATAAAAGTAAAGATACCTTTACAGAAAATGACTAAAGTAAAAGTAACTCAGTAAAACACTACTTGAGTAAAATCTAAAAGTACCTGGTTTTAAATATGCTTAAGTATCAAAAGTAAAAGCAAAAGTATAAATAATTTCAAAATTCCTTATATTAAGAAAACCAGACAGCACAATGTTCTTATTTATTTATTTACGGATAGCCAGGGGCACATTCCAACACTCAGACATCATTTACAAATGAAGCATTTGTGTTTAGTGAGTCCGCCAGATCAGAGGCAGTAGGGATGAGCAGGTTGTTCTCTTGATTGGTGCGTGAATTGAACCATTTCCTGTCCTGCTAAGCATTCAACATTTAATGATGACTTTTTTGGTGTCAGGGTAAAGAGTTAAAAGTACATCCTTTTCTTTAGGAATGTAGTGAAGTAAAAGTAAAAGTTGTCCAAAATATAAATGGAAAAATACAGATTCCAAAAAACAAAACTACTTAAGTATTATTTTAAAGTAGTTTTACTTAAGTACTTTACACCACTGTATATATTCAGTATTGTGCCTTTTATTAGTATTTGGCATTGTTAACCCTTTATACATGCTTACATTCTTCTGTAGTCTTATAATAAGAGCGCTGATGTAAAGATCCAAGGTATAGTCTATTGTTTTTGATCATGGAATGAATTGACAGTATAAGAGTATAAAAATGAAAAAAGCCTTTTCGATTTTGATAACCTTCCCTGAAAAAATATAAATAATGATTTCTGCTTTGCGATTTTAATTAAATGAAGACCCAAGAGTCTAATCATAAGTCTACACTTGTTTGTAAATATAGAAGTCTTATTAGACATATGGGAATTCCCCAGCAGGTCGTCTCTCTTGACACCACCTACAGGCCGGAGATAGCTACCGTTACTGTGGTTACTGCGGTCACACTATTGCACACCGGATAATGCACTACTTACTCTTGACTTCACTCTAATGTGTCTGCTTGGGTTCAACCTATGGGTTTAAATTTTATCGTCCGAAGCTCTCTGTAGGAGTCCGTCTCCAAGACACCCTTTCCTGCTTCCAGACACTCCAACCTCGGTGCCACCCTGGTGTGTTTAGAATGCAGTCAGAGTCAATGTATTCCACCCTCTAAATATCAGGTCGGGATGTCGTTTTCGTGCGTTTGATGTGATTAATTTCAATATGAAGGCAATGGGAGTTAAATCTATTTTAATGAATAGCCTAACAACCTCCTAAGGTATTTGTAACGTTGACATATAGGAGTTCAGCTTGTTTAAATGATCATGTCAATCAATAACTCACATTTGTTTTATGTTCACAATATCCATATTATTCAAATCATGACACAGGGTCATTTCTGGCCAATAGCAAGTTCCAGACTCACAGGACTGCGTGCGCCCTGTGCACGCTGGAGTCCAGGTCTCTCAAAGGTCTCTCTATACACTCTAAGAAAAAAAGTGCTATATCAAACCTCAAAGGGTCATTCGCTGTCCCCATATCAGAACCCGTTTGGTTGCAGGTAAAAACCAATATAGGTTCCATGTAGAACCCTTTCCACAGAGAGTTCTACATAAAACTCAAAATTGTACTTGAAACCAAAAAGGTTTCTACCTGGAACCAAAAAGGGTTATCCTATTGGGGTCCATTTTTTTCTAAGAGTGTACCTGCAATTGATCAGGTACTTGCTAATCAATAATAAGTGTACATTTAAACACATTAAATGTGAGAATTCAAGAAGACTGTTCATACGAAGTCCATATAGCCTGTAAGAATGCAATTTGGAGCAATGGCTGTTTATTACTAGATCGTTACACAAAACGTATCAATAATAGTGTTGAACGTATGAGTAAGATGAATGGCAGTTGTATTAGGACACATCTGATACAGTGCTGATACAGTGCTTATTTTGTGGGTGTGTTCAGATGTGTCCTAATATCTAATGTGACTCAGTCTATTCTGTAGACTGCGATAAGACAGCCAGGCGGTTGAATCTACATCTCGATTGTCGAGGCAACCCCCTGGTAAATGGGCGTGTGACTGGCTGGCTGGGTCCCGAGACACCGGAGACTCCAAACGAAGCCTGTGTTCTCAACAGCGCTACAGTAGCTGAGCACACACGCAGGAGAGGTGCGTGACGCGCTGTACAGAGGGAGGAATAAGAAATGCTAAATTCGAGTCAAGCAGTCAATGCATTCAATCAATCAATGCTCTATAGGATATTGAAATTTTCTAACCTCGGGTGATATTTTGGACTGACTTTTACCGGCGCCGTGCTACTCATTGTAAGCGCAAATCCCGTATCCCTCACTTGATACTACTGACAGCAGCGGATAGCTGGCTGTGTGTACGCTGAGCTGAGTCTCCGGGAAGGAATTGGCAGCGGGTGCGTGCCTTTGCGCGGAGCAGAGGTGCTGAGCTTCAGGGTTGCCCGGACCGGCCCCGGCGTACTACAGGCTACGGATTGACTGGAGAAATATTTGGGAATTGACTTCCTCTCTCGTCAGCGGTGGACACCTGTCCTTTCCTGTGGTTGTTTTTGAGGTTAACGGATTTGGAAGGAGGTGCGGAGACTTTGACAGAGAAACAGAGAGGGCATACTCTCAGCCTGCCGAAAACTGCTTCGCTTCGATATTGGATACATATGGGGTTGTGAGTGAGTCTACAAGACGCAGGTGAATGCAGTTATTTTTCTTTAAGTGGCTTGAATTCAGAAGAGACAGAACAATGTTGCTATATGAGGAACACTGAGCGAAGCGTGCTCTTAGCTTTCATTCACATGGTGTTAAAAATACAGCGCATTTGAGTGGGCTACTATCCCCCTGAACAGCATAGAACGTAGGGTACGGGCACGTTTTGTATCGCTTGAAATGTTGAATTACTCTGTATTTCAGATTTCCAGTGTCACATGTAAGGAATGCTAGGCGCCCTTGGATTCATGTCAGAGTAGTTGCACAGAGTATTTTATCCTGTGACTTGGTGAGCATAGCAGCTGGTCGAAAGCATTTCATCTTGAATGCAAGTCCTCTTTTTGTGCAGTGCCATAAGGTAGTCTAAAAAGCCAAATTGCTTGATGCTTTGCACTGCCATTGATTTCTCCCTAAATCTCAATATGACGTTTTAATGAATGCTTTATCGCGATTTATGCGTTAACCGCTTTTACAATTAGGACATCTACATAGCCCATTGATGCGTAAAAATAGATATATGGTATAAAAAAAATCTATTCATATTGCAAATCTATATCTCTTATTTAGAATGATAATTCGATATTGAATGCCAAATAGCATTTGAAGGAGGCTTTTCTCTCCTAGGGAGCTCCCTTGAATTCAGAATTAGCGGAGCGTCTTTGAGAGAGGTCGTTTGGCACACACAAATACAAGTTTTGGAGGCAGTAGTGGTCTATGTTATTGTCCTCCAGTCGAGCTGTTTGTTAGCGTAGTTTAGTGACATCCAGTAGCCAGTGACAGTGTGACAGTCCATCTCCAACAGAGGAGGGATAGTGAAAGAGAGCTAGCGCCCGTGTGCGCTGTCACGTTCAGGTCTGACTGGAAGTCTACAAGTGAGACGGAGAGAGTCTCGGAAAAAGAACCCAGACCTCAGCTTTTAAAGAGAGAGGGGCGTCCATAGGTTGGGCTATGCATATTTGTAATCAAACCAATCAGAGACCTCTGATATTTAGGCTCTAGCAACCAGGCTGAAGCAGGCAGCACACCCGCTCAAAAGAAGAAAAGCGGCCGCAATTTAGGGGTCGTATCCATCGTTTTAAGCCTCTATTATGGCAATGACTTTCGCCAGATGTTAGTATTACTAGTTCGTGTCTTGTCAGGTTTGAGAATCAGCAGAGGGCGAAAGGGAACAACGCGAGCTTGATTTGCTAATGTGCCCACTTTTGAAACGAATATCACCACCACTGTTGCTTACTCTCAATATTTCTTTCCATTTAGCACCGACGGATTACCTCTTGCCTGGTCATCGTTTCCAAGGAGTTGAAACGGGAGTGGTGCTGGCGCCGGGGATTTTTACTTATTATTTTACTCGCTCCGACTACTTGTGTGGAGGAAATGGCAACGCCAGTGTTTGAGAGAGGACCCCAACTGGAAGAGAGAGGAAACCGGACCTGAATGACAGGATACAGCAGCCGACCTGAGACATATCCAGACACATTTCAACTGCTTTAGTCAAGACACTTCTGCTTTATTTGTTTTCTTTCGGCCCAAGCTTGAAAATAAGGAAGAATAACAGGACCTGAAAAACCTTGGGAGGAGTTTTATTTCGGTTTTCGTTTTTCCTCATTTTATTTTGTTTCTAACAAAACAAGGATGCATTGTGGATTAGTGCTGTTCCTCTTAATGGGAATCTTCTTCGTCGCTAAGGCTTTCAAAAATGGTAAGTGACAACTGATATTCCCCCGGCTGTGCTGGGCTAGCCTATTTATCCTGATGTTTTTAAGGATGAACCGTCTCCAACCCTTCGCTGATGTTTTTCTGACTCGTTACGCGTTCACCTGCCTGTCTTCCCTGCGGGTTAGTGCTGCCATTGTCACAGATACATTACTGTAGTGTGGGTCGTTCTATTTTTCAGATGTTATTAAACGTTTGGGCACAGTAGACTAGTGCTAGGGTACTTCCCTCTTTCTTTGCTGTAGCAAATACATGTAGGCGGCACTTTATTGCTTCGTTTCCACTATGAGCAAACTTCTTTACGATAGAATGAATAGAGAGACAGACATAAGAAAGAATGAACCGCAACATTTCAAATTCTGTTGAATATTGCATTGTATCCTATTCAAAACACATTTTCAAGTACTTTACATGGCAGATGGTAGCTATAACACAAAAGCATGACTGCGCACACATAAATGAAGATAAAGTGAGAGGCTAATTTGGACTACTTGAAGTGGCGTGTCTCTAGACACGAGGAAGGGCTCGTTATTCTCCGGCGCTTGTAAAAAATGGTCTGTGTGAAAAGGGAAACAAGTTTTATAAGGATCTGCGTGAATCTAACAAACATTACGAGCATCATTCGTTAATATAGATTACTCAGCAAACGAAAAGTAGATGGCATAGATATTTTGTTTTATGTTATAGGCTACATAGGCTACCCCAAAAACAAATTAATTATGCTCCTCACAGATAATCTGTGAAAAAACTAGAGTCTATCATTTTTTATTGTTTGGCGTTATTGCCATATAACACATTGTCTACAAGTCGCATGGCACCATATGTGCCATTCCCATGGAGACTCAGCCATACCCCGGCACAGCCACAGTGTGTGTAGCAGCAGCTCTCCGTTCACTCTCGGTCTACTACATGAATACATTACTCCCTGCCGGGGCTAATGGTCCTTGGTCATTAGGAGTTGTTCTAGATAATAGCTGTTTGTGACATTTCACAGAATTCTTTACTAGCCTATTTATAAAAAAAACATTTTTTACTTTGACAAGCGATTAACATCAACCGTGTTGGCCCAACATAAACCACTACAATTAACAGTAGGCTATAGGCGAAACTTTTCCTAATGTTTGTGAACAATTGTGTTGTATACCATCCTTATATATGCCTGTCAAATAAAATGTGTACCATACTGTGTTATCTGAGCAAATTAATACAATACAAAGTCAATATAACACATTTATCAAAATGTGGGAGAAATTCATAATCTTTAGCGCATTGACTGTCAGAAATGATTGACTTTACCGTGTGTCTTCACGCATGTAGACCTAACCAAAGTAGCCAAAACGCATATTCCATTTGTTTGGTATCTAGTTTAGACATATTTAGACACTGTGGGTATATGTTTATATGGAGTTAGCTTTTAATTTATCAGCCTAAATATATATTTATAAAAATTATTCAAACAATCATGTTCGACTCCAGTTTGATTTTGAAAACAGTCTCTATCTTCATCGGGACAATATTTTGATTAAAAAACACACTTTTTCTGCATTAAATTCTAGCCAACATTATTGATTCATTTGAATCCCTGCGTCTGTGTCACTTTGGGCTGTTGTGCTAACTGTCTTTTCTCCCCTTTCTTTCTTGCAGACAAGTGTGGGGACAACATCAGAATAACCAATGCGAATTACCTCACCTCGCCTGGGTATCCGACATCATATTTGCCATCTCAGAAATGCGTTTGGGTGATAACAGCGCCTGGACCTCACCAAAGAATTCTAATCAACTTTAACCCGCATTTTGATCTCGAGGACAGAGAGTGCAAGTAAGTTGACTTGGCTGCCCACTACACCGTTCATGCATATTGTACATGAAAGCCCGCCATCTAGTGGCTATGGGATTATTGCGAGCGCAGCGCTGCCTGCATGTGTGAGGCAGGAGTGTTTAAAAAAAAAAACTTGCTTCAGTTTATTTTCTTGTCATTGTCTGAGAAGGATTTTACTCAAAGGACTTAGTATTTTTCAGATTCTCATGGGTCTTTCCATTGAGGAAGTAAGCCCATTTAGTCTAAACTTCGATACATTATACATTTCTCTTCCTCTTCTCATCATAGTCCATTAGAAGGGGAACTGACCCATCCTGCTGGGTCAGTTACAGTTCCATGTTTGACTTTTAAGCTTTAAGGTGTTATGCCACTCTAGGTCAAATGGTTAACCTGTTGTCGGGGAGGTCTAAGCCGGGCAGCCAGGCTATGAAACCGGAGCTCCACAGTAATGTGATGAGCCTGCTGCCTCCCTGTGTCAGTGGTGCCCTGAGGTGAAGCAATGTCTCAGCCTGGGCTGGCTGGCTGCCTATCCCTCTGTCTCTGCCTGCGCCCCAAACCCTGCCCTGTTCCCGGTTCCCTGTGTGTGTTCCCTCTGTGCCTTTGTTTACGCTGGAGGGGCAGCTAGAGAACACAGAGTGAACAGGGATGGATACTGTTACTGTATCCCCACTACGCACTACATCCAAGCTCTCTCTCTTTCTCTCTCACTGCTATGCCGTTTGTGTTTTCACTGAATACCATATAGGCCCGTAGATTGCACTGTTTTAATAGGATCTCTGCCCACTGGGCACAGACGTCAGTTTAACAACTAGGTTTGGTCTACACTTGATTGAGTTGTCAGCTAATGTGGATTCAAAGTGAACTCAACAATTATATGAACCATGTCATTGGATTTAGGTGAAAAGGTTGGTGAAAAAAAAGACACTGTGGGTTATACCGCTTTACTGCTTCTATAAAGGGCCATTCTGTGATTTACTGCTTCATAAAGGGCCATTCTGTGATTTACTGCTTCTATAAAGGGCCATTCTGTGATTTACTGCTTCTATAAAGGGCCATTCTGTGATTTACTGCCTGGTTGACCACTGCCGTCTTCCAGAGGAGGATCCTGGTGGTCCTGACTTTTCCTAGCTCAGATTTAATCACCCAGGGACTGTTAAAATGTCGCCAGGCACAAGGTTACTGTGTGTGTGTGTGTGTGTGTGCGTGCGTGTGTGTGTGTGTGTGTGTGTGTGTACGCGTGTGTGTGTGCGCGTGTGTGTGTGTGTGTGTGTGTGGACATATAGAAAGAGGAAACAATACTTTTGTTAATGGAATTAACCAGGAATGAGTTTCCTGTGTTTAAACACACACACACAAAAAACAAGGAATTCAGCCTCAAGGCACAAAATGCAATATGGCTTCCCTTTTTTCAGTTGAAAAGAAATGTCCTCGGTGAACTTCAAGTTTGAGCATTTCCGTGTTGTGTACAAATGATTTCTAACGTTTCAGTCCACATCCATTGAAGGGTTCTGTTTTCCACGTTGGGGCTGACCTACCATGCAGTTAATTGCTTGTCCCCCCGTACATTTGTTAGTTGCATATAAAGAGCATGTTATTTTCCTTGTTCCAGCCTTTGCCAAACGTCCTTATTATGTTTGGAGCAGAGCCAGGGTTTACAGTGTTTTTACTGTGTAATGCTGCCCGTGGAGTGGTCACGGGTTATAAACCACAGCGCTAGAGGGAAGCACACTAACAACAACTAACCTGCAGAGACATCTTTGAAACTTAATCAAGTCACTAGTGATTCATGTGGTTCATGCAGTTTATGCGTCCCAAATGGCACCTTATTCCCTATTTAGTGCAGTACTTTTGGCCAGAGCCCATAGGGTTTCCCATAAGGCTCTGGCCAAGAGTGGTGCACTCTAGGGAATAGGGTGCAATTTGGGACGCAGTAATATACAGTGGAGAAACAGGGTCAGCTTGACCTCAAGGCTCTTCTACTTGAACCACTTCTCCTCTGCCCTGTTTGGTCTGGCAGCGTTTCATAGTCCACGTTTTAATCCAGCGGTTTTCATGGGACTATAGTTCCACTAGTTTCCCCTTGCGTGGTCACTTTAGACTGGATCGGGAAGATGGCCAGTGACATTGGCTGAGTCCCAAATATCACCCTATCCCCTACATAGTGCACTACTTGTGACCAGAGCCCTGGTCAGAAGTGCTGCACTATGTAGGGAATAGGCTGGCGTTTAAGATGCAGCCATTCAATTAGGCTCTCTCATTTT
Organism: Oncorhynchus mykiss; assembly: GCF_057628025.1. NCBI lineage: Eukaryota > Metazoa > Chordata > Actinopteri > Salmoniformes > Salmonidae > Oncorhynchus > Oncorhynchus mykiss. The sequence continues at coordinate 26,861,898 of NC_143032.1, forward strand.
TCATGGCCCTAGGTCTCAACTCATGTAGCCTAATGGTGCTTAGTAAAGGGAAGGCCACTCCTCTTAATAGCTAGAGGGACATGTCATAATGTAGATAAGTCCATTAGGGCATAGGAGGGAGAGATACTGTATGTGCTTCATGGCCTCGGTGTCTTTGTGTCGCTAGATAGCGGTTGGGTTGGTGTGATTTGTACAGCAGCAGTAATCAGACTTCCATGGGCCATCCAGTCGCAGCTCAACTCAGACAAAACAACCCTTGCATAATGGAAACTGATGAAGGCAAGTCCCAGAATGGAAGCCTTGCCTTGCCTTGCTTATCTGATGGACCAGTGCGTAGGGGGTAAGCAGGCAGCTACAATGCAAGCCTCAGTGCGCTCCCCTGCAATTTAATTATTGGTCCAAATGGAACACACATGCTCCACATGTGCTCCTACATTGCCGTTATCAGCCAACCAAACAGAAACCAAACAAAAGGCTGAGTCTACCTCTGTTGTTACACGTGTGACTGGCTGACGGGTTTGTTTGAAAGGTTAGGTCTGCATTCCAAATGGTGCCCTATTCCCTTTATAGTGAACTACTTTTGACCTGAGCCTGATGGGCCCTGTGTTCTCCGCTATATAGGGAATAGGGTTCCATTTGGGACTCAGACTCAGTCTACAACTCGTATCCTGAGAGAGTGGAGAGTTGGAGGAAAAGCGTTCACCAGTAGATAAGGACTAAGTGGCCATTGAACGGTGAATGTGGGAAATGTTTACCTTCCCATGCAGTGTTGTATAGACTCTCATGCTGTGTTTTTGGGTTATGCCACCGTTGTAGCTCTCACAAACCAAATGAAGTTTGAGGTAAAAGCCTGGTCCGTCAAGACAAATATTTGGACTCAATTTGCTCTGAAGTTAACTTCAGACTTAGAAAACCTTGCAGAGTGTGATGCTGTTGCTTTCTACAAAAGCTGCTTTGGTTGGAATCAACATTCCACCAATATGATATGCTTTTGACAGCACAATGAATCATTGATGTGCTTGGATCCTCTGACCAAACAAAATATCGGACCAATTCTTTCTATGCCTACATAATGTGAGATCCCCTCATAGCTATGGTGAAGACTGCTTAAGAGTAGAGTTGCCTTTTGACGGAAAGAGGGGTTAAAGTTGAGCGATGGGGTAAGAAAAGGTTTCTATATGAAAATGCCTCTCTGTCCTCTATGTTTTTGAGAAAAGATAGGTTAAAATGGAGAGATGAAAAGAGAGAGGATGATTCCTTCTATATGCGAGTGAGTCTCCTTATTCCTTCCTCCCTCTTCTTTCCGCCTGTCCTGTGTTTGCTGGACCTCAGAGAACAGTGAATTCCTGTGTGACAGCCCATGCAGTCCTGAGATGGCGAGGAGACATGGAGGGTGGGGGGAAATATTCGGGGAATGCCTTCTGAAGAAGGCCCTTTGTGGGGGGAGGAGAGAGAAGGAGAGAGGAGGAGAGAGGAAGAGAGAGGAGGAGAGAGGGAGAAAGCCAGTCAGTCAGTGAGTGAAAGCTTCAGCTCATCTAACACACAGTGCCTCAGAAGTTAAATCCCCACTAGCTGAACTCCCCACTAACTGAGCTCCCCACTAACTGAGCTCCCCACTAACTGAGCTCCCCACTAACTGAGCTCCCCACTAGCTGAGCTCCCCACTAACTGAGCTCCCCACTAACTGAGCTCCCCACTAGCTGAACTCCCCACTAGCTGAGCTCCCCACTAACTGAACTCCCCACTAACTGAACTCCCCACTAACTGAGCTCCCCACTAACTGAGCTCCCCACTAGCTGAACTCCCCACTTCGTCCCCTAGCCCCCCCTCCATCTCCCCTGCTACTGACTGTGACTGCCCGTAACTCAAGGCTTGAAAAAGCAGCCTTTTCTTCTCTCTAATTATGACCCCCTCCCCTCTCCTGTCGAGTAGCCCCCTAAGAGAGCCACATACCCTGCTGGGAAGACAAACACTCTTCGCTGTGGTCTGAGACAATACACATCCTGCCTGCCTGCCCTCTGCCCTCCACTCTCCGCCTGCCATGCCGGGCATTCCTCCTGGCTAGCCCTGCTGGACTAAAGGCTTGCAACCCAAATGGCACCATATTCCCTGTATAGTGCCCCATAGGGATCTGGTCAAAAGTAGTGCACTATGTAGGGGAAAGGGTTCCATTTGGGACACAGGCCAAGACTACAGACATGAGTTACAGCAGGGAAAAGCAGGGGAAAGTGTACTCAGCCCCCTACTGGTTCTGGAGAGTTCTGTTTTATGTATGTCTTTTTGTTCTGCACGAATCCTAAGACCCTGACTGACTCATAGGTTCGTAACACAACACTTCATGTTTAACAATGAAGACCACCTGTTCCTCTCAGAGTATACGAGGGGTACTGTGAAGAAGGAGGGGGTTTGTGCATGGGACTCAGTGCTGCGACTGCTTCCCTGGTACTGCCACACAAGCCTGCCTGGGCCTGAAGCTCCCTGCTGGGGTTGGGATATCAGTGGGCCTTCTCTCCTCTGTGGAGAGGCTCCATCTCTGTGTGGAAGTGCCCCATAACTCTCCCCAGAAATCCCCTGAATAAAGTGCGCTGACTCTCCCACTCACTTCCCCTCTCACTCCCTGGATGCATCCCATATGCCACCCTATTCCCTATATAGTGCACTTAGTTTGACCAGAGACCTATAAGCCCAATAGGGCACTATAAAAGGAATAGGGTGCCATTTGGGACGCAGAACCCTGTCTCACGCTCGTCCGCTGCACAAGCAAATATGGAGGTGGTGAGTGGGCTGCGTGATCGTCCATCAGCCTCCGTTGTCATGGAGGAAAATAAATAAGGCGGGAATGTAATGAGGCTTTTTTAATTCTCTGTCGGGCACGATCAGGCCTTCTAAAACAGGCAGGCAGGCTGTGACCTCTTAGGGCCAGGGGAAGAGATTTGGGCTGACATGAATTGTTGGAGATACTAATAGCCTGACTAACAGACAGGATTTCTAGTTGTTTATGGGTCTCTTTTGTGTGAGTCTGTGTCAGTGAAGCAGTTCCGCTGTACAACATCAAAGCAGAGTTGAGGCGACAGAGGCAGATCTGCTCAACGAGACAAAATGCAGAGAGCAGCAGCGCTGTTTATTTTAACTACAGACGTGGACAATATCGGCTGAAATGATGCACCTGGTCCGCCTCCAGAGTTGTACAGTAGGAAGTACATTGTATCTCAAATTACATTACAGCAGCACCACTGATAGCAATTTGCTTCAAGGTGAGTTGTTGCTCTGAATTATCACAAATTCGCAACTTGCCATAACAGAAAAGAGGACACAGGTTTTTCAGAAAGCCCTGTTTTTCTGGTACATTCACAGCATACAGAAAGACTTCTGGCCAGTCCGGTGACCCATTAAAACTAGTGTAATTAGCATTTCCCAGAAGATGAAAGCCCTGTCTAAACTATCTCTCTGGGGTCATGTTTAAAAGAGAGGTTCACCTCTGTCATAAGATAGAGGACAAAAGGCTTTAAAAAGAGAGTGGTGTAGGAATCCTCTTGACTCTCTCTCTCTCTCTCTCTCTCTCTCTCTCTCTCTGTCTCTCTCTCGCTCTTTCTCTCTCTCTCTCGCTCGCTCTCTCTCTCATTTCTCTCTTATGTCACGCAAAGGGTTAATGGTGGCAAAAGTCCTTTGGCTAATGAGCAGGATTTAAATGTGTGTGTGTGTGTGTGTATGTGTGTGTGTGTATGTGTGTGTGTGTGTGTGTGTGTGTGTGTGTGTGTGTGTGTGTGTGTGTGTGTGTGTGTGTGTGTGTGTGTGTGTGTGTGTGTGTGTGTATGTGTGAGTGAGTGCGTGCGTACGTGCGTGCGTGTGTTTATCCCTGGCTGGGGCTAGACTAGAGGAGATGGGTTTTCCGGTAGTGAAGTGTTCACCTTGGCCAGTGTTGGAAGGGCAGCCTGATTGAAAAGCTTTCTTGCCGTGACATCTGCCGTCCTCCCTGCTGCTCTGTCACTACTTTGATTCATGCGCGCCCAGCTCACGCACACCACGACCGGGAGGCGAGCCACTCTTCTACCCCGCAGGAGAGGACTCCACTTCAGAGGAGGAGGAGAAGGAAGAGGAGGGGAAGATGAAACAGGAGGGAGAAGAAGAAAGGAATGATAAGAGGAGTACGGGGACTCAGTCGTAAATCAGAAAAAATAAGACTTGCAGACCTATAACTCTGCTATGCAACGATATAAAGATATCATGTTTCAGGTTTATTTAATCATCCATGTTCACTGAGAATGGATGATTTAGTATCTGAGTTTTGGTTGGTTGCGACCTGTTTAGTGTTTTCCCTCCAGAGCCATATAAGCATCCCTATATGGATTTTTAGTGGATGATGTCACAGGCCACACAGCTGAGGGATTTCTTGTAGTATGCCTTGCTTTTTATCCAAAACAGACTCCCAGGAAAATAACTTCATGGACAAGTACATGGTTGCATCCCAAATGGCACCATACTCCCTACAAAGTGCACTGTTCCCTGCATTATCTGTATGAGTTCTGATCAAAAGTAGTGCACTATGCAGGGAATAGGGTACCATTGGGATTCAGCCCAAGATTAGAGAACTGCATTGTCTCTATCTGGACACAGATCTATGGACTGTAAGAAATTCATACAAATTTGAATTCCAGAGAAAGGCGAAAAAGCATTAAACACTCAGGTCGTAATTCAATTAGAGTGCTGTTTCCAAAGACATTGGCAATATGAGCATGCAGTCTCAACTCACTCGCTTTTTAGATAAGCAACAGGTTTTTCTTTAGCTCACCTCCTCACTTCTCTCTCTCTTTCCATGTAAGAGAGGCTGTTTTAAACATGGAGTCTTACTGGTTGCGCTCAAAACAACAAAAGGGGAAAATAAACAAGGGGTAATTATGAGATGGCTGTAGGAAGAAAGGGAAAACAGTACTTCACAATGCTTCTCTTCTCCTCCACCCTCCACCCTCCACCCTCCCAGTCTCTATAGGAAAGAGTCCATGGAATCTTGTTTTAATTGATGAGGCCTATTGGAGGTTGTGGAGGCCTGTTGACGTGGCCGGCTGGGGCTGTAGTCAGTGGTGTTAGTACACCTTGTCTGGGCATGTTAGCCCTGTTTGGTTTAGTGCCGTAGCCCTGAACGGCCCTCGGGGTTTGATTGATGTGCCCTTGTTTCCCAGGTCCTCCCAGGCCTGTTTGTTGCCCTAAAGCCGCCTTGCTTAGTAGGAGAGGCTTTGAAGGCCAAGTGGGTTTGTTTTGCAGTCGGTAGGAAAGTCCTTCTATTTCAGGTTGGCTGGATTCCAAACGTCCTCGGTCCATAGTTTTCCGTCCGATCTCTGTGATTATGCACACCGTGGAGTGGTTTGCCAACCTGTTCGTCGATAGCTGGTGTGGTGTTTCCCGGGCCCTCACTCCACAGCTCTCTGGAGGTTGACAGGGGTGTGTGTGTTTGTGCAGGCCTGCGTCTACGTTTGTGTGTGGGCCGACTGCAAGCAGGAGGCAGCGGCAGCGGGAAATCAGGCAGTGATGGATGTCTCTGGACCCCGTTAATCTCTGATTGAGTTAAAGCTACTCCACAAACCCTCGCTTTGTTGGCTTTCCCACTTGATCTCTTCTCTGTAAATCAACAAAGCTACCGCCTTTTCCTCACATCATAATTGCATTACCTAAAATAGCCTCAATAGGCACATGGATGGTATATTTCTTCCTTCTGCACCACTATTTAGTACCCTTTTAAGATTGAATTGTTTCACAGTGGGGTGCTAGTGGCCTCCCTGTTACAATACCCTACCCTGGTGCCACCCCCTACCCCTGAACCGCGCCACCCCTAAAAAGGGTCATAGAGAGGGCCTCTCACCTCCTCTCCTCGCCATCCTTGGGCCCTTTAGAGGCTAGAGGGGGACATGGGCTGCACATAACGCGACACCCATCTCCCTATAGTGCATTACTTTGACCTAGAGCCTCTGGTCAAAAGTAATGCACTATATAGGGACTAGGGTGCAGTTTAGGACGCAAGCATGATCAGAGGCAGCTAGTTACTAGGCGAATGGGCTCCAGCCAGACCAGGGTGTGCATATAAGGCCCAGTAAGGAGAGGTCAGAAAATTTGCCTTCCAAAAACTTGGCAGGAACGGCTAGGCTAGCCCATCAGATCAGCACTTTAATCAGCATGGGCAGTGGGTAAAGACTGGTTAATGCCAAGCCCTCCATACACCCTACCCTCTGCCCGGCCCACAGCCCTCGGCCCACACATGTTGTTTTTGTTGTTGTGGAATAGATGCACTGCTTGTTACCTCCCCCTCACAGCCTTCTCAGCATGGCCTATTTGGCTTCCGAACAACATCATCGTTAGACAAATGAAATATATTAAAGTGTGAACAAAGGGGAATTTTGATTGGAAATGAGGATGGGATGAGGCAGCCATGAGAAGAGGATGTGAGCGTCCCTGGTTATCTGGCAATCAGTCAAATAACTGGTCACGCCAAAATACATGTGGCACACACATTCCAAATGACTCCCGTTGTTTTCTTATCGTCATCCTCTTCCGCTTCCTGTCAGGAGCAGAAATAAAGAGGATGCCTAGTCAGTTGCATAACCAAATGAATTCAACTGAATTGTGCCTTCCGCATTTAACCCAACCCCTCTGAATCAGAGATGTTGTGGCAGGTCGCCTTAATCAACATCCTTGTCATCGGCACCCGGGGAGCAGTTGTTGGTTAACTGTTGATTCTCCGGCTCAGGGATTCAAACCAGCGACCTTTCGGTTACTGGCCCAACACTCTTAAGCGCTAGGCTACCTGCCACTTCTGTCTTTATGTGTGTGTGTGATAGAGTAGCAAGGGCGCCCTGCACAAAATCCCTTTTCCTTCTGTCCTCCCTGCTCCTCTCTCCAGCCAATACCGGGGCTATCCCAGACTTCTATCCCAGCCCCTACAGACTCCCAGACGGCTGTATGTCTCTCTGACCTGGTCCAGGGCCCGGCCTCCCATAAACCCTTGCTGTTTCTATGCTGTAGTCTTCTGGGAGGATGGATGCGGAGGAAGAGAGAGGTGAATGGGCCTTTTTAATTGAACAAGTCCCAGTACAGTTATTACTATTGCCCGCCAGCTCCCTAGCCAGTGTGGAGCCAGATAAAAGCATCAGGGGACGGCTGAGTGAGAGAGGAGATGGGCCTGTCTTGGTCTATTCTACTCTGCTACTGCCCTGCCCGACACTGACCCTGTGCCCCCAGACCACCAGCGTTTTTCATGTTGTCACCCATTAGCCTAATACTACCACTACCACTACCACTACCACTACCTCTCTCTCTCTCTTATTCTCTCTCTCTCTTTCTCTCTCTCTCTCTCTTTCTCTCTCTCTCTTTCGCTCTCTCTCTCTCTCTCTCTCTTCTTCTCTCTCTCTCTCTCTCGCTCTCTCTCTGCCCCCCATTCTCTCTCCCTTTCCTCTCACCCTTTCTCCTCCCTCCTTTCTCTCTCCTCATTGTGGAGAGGAAAAAAAGCCTAGAAATGCCACCCAATAGCTTTACCTCTGTTTGACCCCGTCCCCCCCCCCCTATTCCCCCACTCTTAGAATCCACTGTGCAGAATATACACACAGCTCGTTACTCACGAGGGAGGGAGGGAGCATGCATCTCACAGTAGTCAACAAATGGGCCATATAGTTTGAAAATTATCTTGTTTTTGAATGTGCGTGTCTGTTGTCTGTTCTTCTTTTTTGCATATGTCTCGCTCGCCGTGCTGGCTGTCTCGTAAATCAGAAGTCATACCGTATCTTCTCTTCAGTCCCACACAAAGTTCAGTGGGTCATGAGTCCATTGTTTACAGTGAAATACTTGTTGACCCTCTTCCTCCTTCCGCCTTGCCTCTCATTTTCATAGCATTCATCATATCATCATCATAATGAAATGGATTAGAGGGATTATTATTATTTGTATGGTACGGTATTCCTTCACGGCAAAGGCACTTCCTCTTCTCATACTCTTCCTGTACAGTGTCAGAGTGACCCCAGGATGACCCTGTATATGTGCTCTGTGATTGGCTGTCAGTTACACTAAGAGGACATGGGGTCAGGCATCATTACAGGAGACATATGCAGGGCAGGGAAGGCTCACTGACCGCAGGGTCACATGTCATGGCAGGCAGCCCTATTAAGATCCTATGAAAGTATTAACATTAAAATTCGATGGCCGGCCCCCATTCGTGCTTCATTCCGGCATTCTAGCTTTAGTGGTATAGGGCCAGGGAGACTAGGAAAGGAGGGGTTTTATTACCCTTTTATCACCCTTGACTTGTCATTGTTGTAACAATGGCCCTAGGAACTGTCAGGGTCTGAATTTACAATCGAGAGTCAGAAATGTAGAATATAACAGGTGCAATTTTGACATTTGATTGTGCATCATTCAACAGTTTTTCTCTTGTTATGTCAGTCACTGACAGTCAATCAATTAGCCATGTCAGTTAACCATTTTTGGATTGGTAGTTAGTCTAGCCAGCTATCTAAACTTGTAGTAATCATGGCTGAATACTGACCGAGCACTCAGGGCATGGGCCCAGGTCCCTGGCCTCCAGGGGGCCCACATTGATTCTGTTCGTCATTCTCACTCAGATATCAAATTAAGATGGCATGAGTCATGGCAAAATGTGTAATAAAAGTGCAGGAAATTAGCTGTAAAACTGAAGAAAAAAATATCTGTGCCCCATGGTAAAATTTGTAGAATTGCATGAATTTTGTACATAAAATTGTTAAATTTTCTCGCAGTCTAATGGCAAATTGTGTAGAATTGCAGAAAACGTGCTTCAAAACTGAAACATTTTCTCTACGCTCCGTGGAAAATGTTTTAGATGTAAAATAAATTAACCTTAAAACTCACATCCGCCGTCAAGAGGGGGACCACTAAAATGTTTTGTCAGGGTAGCCCCCAACCAAATCCTATTTAGGGCCCCCAAAAGGCTAGATCCAGCCCTGATCTAAACCGTGCTGCAGTATAGCCCCCTCTACTCCTCTCCTCTCCTCCTCTCTTCCTCTCCTCCTCTTCTCTTCTCTTCTCTTCTTTCCTCTCCTTTCTCTGTTATCACAGCCCTCTCAGATATCAAGATGGGACAAATGGGAGCTGTCCTCTCAGTAATAGCCCCAGAAATGGCTCACTGACACAGACAATATGAGGACCTGCTACTCTGCTACTGTCTGTTTCTACCTTATCGTCTTTTTTTATCCACTCTTCCTTCTTTCTTTTCTTGTCCAATTTCCAATCTTCTCTCTGTTTTTACAAGGTTGCTAGTTACTCTGTTGTGGAATTTATCCAAGGTTTTGTTTGTACACTACAGTATACAGTGGCTTGCGAAAGTATTCACCCCCCTTGGCATTTTTCCTATTTTGTTGCCTTACAACATGGAATTAATTTATTTTTTTTGTGGGGGGGGGGGGGGGGGTTGTAACATTTGATTTACACAACAACACTTTGAAGATGCAAAATATTTTTTCTTGTGAAACAAACAAGAAATAAGACACAAAAACTGAAAACTTGAGCGTGCATAACTATTCATCCCCCAAAGTCAATACTTTGTAGAGCCACCTTTTGCAGCAATTACAGCTGCAAGTCGCTTGGGGTATGTTTCTATAAGCTTGGCACATCTAGCCACTGGGATTTTTGCCCATTCTTCAAGGCAAACCTGCTCCAGCTCCTTCAAGTTGGATGAGTTCCACTGGTGTACAGCAATCTTTACGTAATACCACAGATACTCAATTGGATTGAGGTCTGGGCTTTGACTAGGCCATTCCAAGACATTTAAATGTTTCCCCTTAAACCACTTGAGTGCTTCTTTAGCAGTATACTTAGGGTCATTGTCCTGCTGGAAGGTGAACCTCCGTCCAATTCTTACATTTATGCCAGCAGCATACCACCCTGCATACCACTGCTGGCTTGCTTCTGAAGCTAAGCTAAGTTGGTCATGGTCAGTTCCTGGATGGGAGACCAGATGCTGCTGGAAGTGGTGTTGGAGGGCCAGTAGGAGGCACACTTTCCTCTGGTCTAAAAAATATCCCAATGCCCCAGGGCAGTGATTTGGGACACTGCCCTGTGTAGGGTGCTGTCTTTCGGATGGGATGTCCTGACTCTCTGAGGTCATTAAAGATCCCATGGCACTTATTGTAAGAGTAGGGGTGTTAACCCTGGTGTCCTGGCTAAATTCCCAATCTGGCCCTCAAACCATCACGGTCACCTAATAATCCCCAGTTTACAATTGGCTCATTCATCCCCCTCCACTCCCCTGTAACTATTCCCCAGGTCGTTGCTGCAAATGAGAATGTGTTCTCAGTCAACTTACCTGGTAAAATAACAGATAAATAAATATTAATTAAAATCTCTGGAAGACTGAAACAGATTTCCCTGTATTTAGCCCCATCCATCATTCCTTCAATTCTGACCAGTTTCCCAGTCCCTGCTGATGAAAAAAATCCCCACAGCATGATGCTGCCACCACCATGCTTCACTGTGGGAATGGTGATGAGAGGTGTTGGGTTTGCGCCGGACATAGTGTTTTCCTTGATGGCCAAAAAGGTCAATTTTAGTCTCATTTGACCAGAGTATCTTCTTCCATATGTTTGGGGAGTCTCCCACATGCCTCTTGGCAAACACCAAACATGTTTGCTTATTTTTTTCTGGCCTCTCTTCCGTAAAGCCCAGCTCTGTGGAGTTTACGGCTTAAAGTGGTCCTATGGACAGATACTCCAATCTCCGCTGTGGAGCTTTGCAGCTCCTTCGAGGTTATCTTTGGTCTCTTTGTTGCCTCTCTGATTTAATGCCCCCCTTGCCTGGTCTGTGAGTTTTGGTGGGCGGCCCTCTCTTGGCAGGTTTGTTGTGGTGCCATATTCTTTAAATTTTTTATTAATGGATTTAATGGTGCTTCGTGGGATGTTCAAAGTTTCAGATATTTTTTATAACCCAACCCTGATCTGTACTTCTCCACAACTTTGTCCCTGACCTGTTTGGAGAGTTCCTTGGTCTTCATAGTGCCGCTTGCTTGGTGGTGCCCCTTGCTTAGTGGTGTTGCAGATTCTGGGGCCTTTCAGAACAGGTGTATATATACTGAGATCATGTGAGAGATCATGTGACACTTAGATTGCACACAGGTGGACTTTATTTAACTAATTATATGACTTCTGAAGGTAATTGGTTGCACCAGATCTTATTTAGGGCCTTCATAGCAAAGGGGGTGACTTGTCAGTTTTTAACTTGTCAGTTTTTAAATTAATTATTTTTTTTGTAACAAGTTATATTTTTCATTTCACTTCACCAATTTATCTATTTAAATTACAGGATGTAATGCAACAAAATAGAAAAAACGCCAAGGGGGTGAATACTTTTGCAAGGCACTGTAGGCCATGTTGCAAGACATGAGGCAAGACTTCAGTAGTTGAGTAATGTAGTTGGTTATTCACTGTCACCCGACCCCGAGTTAATGTTATAATGCATTTCCTAGAAAACAATCTGCTTGGATATTCAGTAACAGCAATGTGACTACCTGAATATTCATAAACATGTTCTTCTACAAATATGCATGGTATTTAATTTCAGGAGCTGACTTGGAAAGGGAAAAGTGCTAAATGCATATTTCCATTCTACCCAGGGCGATTCTCTAATTAATTGTGGTTATCCATCCCTGTTTTATTCATGATAACAAGATGTTTTATGGAAAATGAAGGGATCGTAATGAGTGCAAAATACCAGCACTTTAACACTTTCTCGCATCACTACCACAATTATTGCTTCCATTAAATGTTTAACCCCATGAATAGACAGTGAAAGGAAATAGATTCCAGGGTGAAATGGAATACAGGTTTTCTGTTTGTTGGCATTTCGCTAGCCTTTGAGCATGTCTCCAAAAAGAGCTCTACACATTAAGCAATTAGATCAAGTTGAAGTTCAAGTTTATCCAACGATTGATTTATGACTAGTGGAACGACTGGTCGTAAATTCCTTTATCATACCGGCTGTATTTCTGTATTTTGAAAGTTCTGTATCTTGCAAACTTGATTGCTGACCCGAAAAATATTTCGGGGACTATATCCCCAATGGACTAATGGAACAAATACCAAAATATCATTTTTGGGTGGAGTTTTCCTTGAAATCTCACCCCACAGTCCAACTGGAGTTCCTTTTAGTCTTACAGCAGACCATGTATAATCACGTTATCGTGACTTGTCACGGCTCACGGTTTGTGTGTGTAATGATCTGGTGAGCTCATAACAGCAGTTATGCTACAGAAATATGGTACTGATCTGTTTTGGTCTTCTGGGCTTTCTGTAGGGCCTAGGGAGAAAGTGTGTAAGCTGAACACACCTCGTAGTTTACGAGAAGCTAAAACAGCAAACAGCACAAAGCCTTCCACGTACGACAAGGACATGAGGTTTGCAGACCTTCGCTTGTGTGGTTGGTTCTATTCCTCTAGCTGTCTTTCTCCCCCTCCCCCACATACCTTCCTCTACCCTAGCGTGAGCCAACGCCAAGTTTAGCAGATAGCGACCCCCTAAGGCTAACTAACTTCTCTCCACATTCTGTCTGCTCTCTCTCTCTCATATTTCCTAATGAAGGTGCATTGTGTTGTGTTGAGATGCAATAATTGGGTCTAAATACCCAAATTCATTCAACTGATTGTTGGGTAGAACGCATGCAGGATCTCTCAACAATGTCATTCACCAATGACAACGATCTGATAATGATATATCCATCAATGATAATGATCTGATAATGATATACTGTATCCACCAATGATAATGGTAATTGCAGAAGCAGCCTCAAAAATCAAAACCAACCAGTCACATCTAAAAATATGACATTGGCTGGGCTTTGCAATGAGCTGGGCCGGGCTGATCCAAGCGAGGCTCGCCAGAACGAGTGACACGCAAAAGCCTTGATGGATGCAGCTGTGGAGGACTTTGTGTAGGGAGGATCTTATACAGCCATGTGGTATGGTATAAGGGCCAAATGAGAAGCTCTCCTCCGCTCTCCCCTCCTTAGCCCACTTCTAAACACTTCGGTTCTAATCATTCTTCAGAATGGTGGTGATGGTGGTGGCCTCCACCACTGGGTGGGTCCCTCCCTCCCACACACACACACACACACACACACACACACACACACACACACACACACACACACACACACACACACACACACACACACACCCTCCCGCACACACCCTCCCTCCCGCACACACCCTCCCTCCTGCACACACACACACCCTCCCGCACACACACACACACACACACACACACACACACACACACACACACACACACACACACACACACACACACACACACACACACACACACACATTCCCAAGCACACACACACACACACACACACATTCCCATGCACACACACACACATACGCACACACACACACTCCCTCACTCACAGACACACACCGGTTCTAAGGGGACTTGGTTAGGCACTAATCTGTCCTGACTCTCTCCCGTTGGCTGAATGCAGGACTGTTGGAGTAAGAAGCTATAAAAAGCCACTGATTGCTTGAGACACCCTTGATGTCTCACGTCCAAGTTTCCATTTCAGCTCAGTGAACTGTGGGTCTTTCCTACCCTGGCTACTCGGCAGTCTGAAATCACAAAGTTAATAACTCGATTAGTGTGAGACGGAGTCGGACGTTTAAATGTAGAGTCTGTTGCTGCCCACCCTGTTCCTTCCTTGTCTGTCAGACTCAGCAACTGACAGTTAGTTCATTACAGACCTGAGGAGAGAGGAGGGGAGGAGAGGGGGAAGGAGGTTGGGTGAGACTATTATTATAGTTGTGGGTTAATGAATGTGACATGCTGGAGGAAAGCTGTAAGCACAGTCCATCTGACCTGGTGAGGTACGTCCCCTTCACGCTTGGAAAAAGAAGGACGGCGGCCTCCTTGTAGAAACAGTAATGATGTGATGCTCCAGTCCTGAGTGACAGTTTGTTAGCCCTGACGTCTCGCTAGCACCTGAGCAGAATTTTAGATCTCAGAGCGCAAATTTTTGGACAGCTGACAACAGGCTTTACCTGTAAATCCCATCTAGAACTCTCTGAGGCTGCGTCCCAAATCACACGCTATTCACTATTCACTGTGTAGTGCACTACTTTTGTACCCCATAGGGTACTGGTGCACTATATAGGGGAAATGATGCCATTTAGGACGCACTCTATAGGCCTCCCAGCTCAGTTCTGTTGTTTGGACCACTTTAGTTAGTTTTAACCCTGGGAGTTGTTTTGGTCATGTTTGGAGGTGACATGTTTCTAGAAAAAGAAACACTAGAGGACAGACTTGGAGTGCATCCCAAAAGGCACCCTATTCCCTATTGCCCCATGTGCCCTGGTCAAAAGTAGTGCACTATGCACTGTAGGGATTTGGCTGCCATTTCGGACGTAATCTTTGACAGTTTGCTGTGACACAGTTCTACCAGGCGAAAGAATATCGAAGAATATTTGTACATTTGTTTTATAGCTTTCTACTCGGTCATGGACTTATGTTTCTAAATGGGCCTGATTAAAGAACTATAACCTGTTGTATCGAGCTTTAACAGCGCTTTCTAACATTATTCCTTATTAACCAGGATCATATCCCATCTATCATAACCACATCCTATGCTTTTTCTTTTATATAGAGCTAGAGAGATCATCATTTCTAAAAGGGAAAGCTGAAGGCAGTTTAAACTGTGTTATATTGTTAGCCTGTGGTTCATCGCCTCCTCTTGGGTTGTGTGAGGTGGGTTAATGTTCCCGTTTGACACAGCAGGATTGCTTTCTCTCGCTCCCCGCAGTAAGAAGGCAGGGTAATACATTTGGAGGCGCTGAAGCGATGGTCGGGGAGAATTAGATTCATCCCTTTTTTGCTTTTAATTTCCCCTCTGGATTGGCAGACCATTTTCACTGTTAGTGTTGTGGGAGGCACATCCAGGCTGGAGTGGAGCAGACAGATGAATGAAATGTTATAGCTGGGGCATGATTCAGCTGGATCCTACTGTCTATAAGGGAAAACGACAACATGTAACGTAACAAATTATTATACTGTCTGTGGGGGGGGGGGGGGGGTTCCAAATTTAACTTTGTGGAGCCTGAGGATAGTTTTAAATGAAATGATGAATCGAGGGCAGCTGGAGGACTGGCCAAGCTTAAAAAGTAGGCCACCGCCTCTGTGTTTGGATGGGAACGGTATTCCCTTCTAAGGGTGTCTGTCTGTCCGGGGTCTTTGGGTCAGGCATTATGGTTGTTGTTAACGGACCTCCCTCACTTCAGAGGGCTCCCAAACACACACACACACACACACACACACACATCATTTCATAATGAATAAACATATATATTTTTTAACACACCGAAAATGCAGTGTTTCTATGTCAAACAGTTTTGTTATATTTCAATTCTTCTGTGATGTATATAAAGTGTAATATTGGGATGCAAACTCAACTCTATATCTGACATGGTACATGTTTAAGCCCATAACCATGTGTGTGAGGTGTATACTTTTGTTTCAAGGTAGATTTGTATAAGACTACCAAGAATCACTCTGTGTGACCCTGATTTAACCCATTGCAGTACAAGGTTAATATGTCTGTCAATCGAAAGCTTTGCGTTGTCCAGCCTTGCAAACGATCCTATAATGACTTCCAGATGACAACAGCTTGGGCTAGGCCACAGAACCACTGCTCTCAGATCAGATCATAGCGGTGCCTATAGACCTGCTGAAACACAACCACCCGGCTAACAGAAGGCCCAGGGCCAGACATTGTTGAAGCAATGAAGAACTCTTTTTGTTTTGCCTCGTAAGCAGACAGAAAGCCCCCAGGGCGCGTTATCCTACATTCCCTCGTTCATTCGACTCCTCTGTCTCTCCATCCCTCCGTCTACATCCTCTCTCCCACTGCGCCGTCTTTATGAGGTCTTCTGAGGCTTCCGATGATGTACCAGAGTAAGAGAGGTGAATTATAGACAGAACACAACAGAACAGATTGATGCCCTCTGTGCTGTGAGCTGTGGAATGGAAAGGTCCGACTCAGTCTGCAGAGTGAGAGGAGAGAGCCCAATATTGCAGAAGGGGATACTGAACAAAGCTGTACACCCCACCACAGAAACATATGGCTTACAGTAGATATGACCTCTTTCTGAGATCATATCTTGATAAGCTGCAGGTTGCCATAAGCACTTTCTAATGATCCAGTGTGTGCCCCCCTCTCCTGTGTCGCCCGTGGCGCCTTCCTTAACATTTCCCAAATACCCCCCATTTAAGTGTAATTCAAAGCAGGCGAAAGAAACCATTTGAGAGGGGTGGAGGGTGGATCATGTGGATACTTGTCTCCTTCCACCCGAGGGATAGCCCCCTATTCCAATCCATCACTCAGAGTGTAGCCTGAGTCATCTATTGTGCAAATACCATAAGCATTAAGTGAATTGGCCTACCTTCACTTGTTGAAGTGAAAGTGTATTGACAGTCATTTGGGGATCGGGGTGTAGCCAAACGGAGAAAGCAGACTCTTCCTAGAGTTAGCCTAGGAGGCACATATTTTAGCGAAGTGCGCGGGGATGCGCGGTTGCGCCAGCTAGCGGTGGGTGTACGGATGCATTAAGTAGCTGGGTCTAGGTTATGTGTTTTTAATGGTTGACAGTAATGAGAAGGAGGATTGGAGGGAGAAGACAGCAGGTCATGAGGTTTGAGCAGGAATACATTAGATAAGTGCCCCACCGAGCTGAATTCATTGGGAATGGGCGTTATGGGTGATTAAATACCATGGTAACCTGAACCCACACAGCTCCCCTTACTGCACTCTGCCTGTCAATCACAATGAAAACAAAGCATGGAGTATGTATCTATCCAGCACATGCATACACGCATAGGCATAAACACACACACACACACACACACACACACACACACACACACACACACACACACACACACACACACACACACACACACACACACACACACACACACACACACACACACACACACACACACACACACACACACTTTGTTTATCAGTCTAGATCACCTTAGGCTGTGTTCATTCAGACCACCCATTGCTCAGATTCAGATTGCCTTGACTCACTCCATCTTATGTTATTCACACACAATGTGTGTGTGTGGCCTGGCTCCCGTTGCTACCCATTCGTATTCGGAAGGCGCTTTCCTCCCTGGTCTTAAAGCTTCATGCTGACTCAATTAGCCAGTTCCTCACGTCAACAGCAATGCGTCTGAAATGCCATTTTAGTAGGTTTTGGAGCGTGCGCACGTGGCTGCCGCCTGATTGCATTTTCACCTGTGTCTGATGGTCTCACTGTACCTTCGAGGAGTATAACACACACACACACACACACACACACACACACACACACACACACACACACACACACACACACACACACACACACACACACACACACACACACACACACACACACACACACACACACACACACACACACACATCACAGATATAATAAATATAATCCAACACACGCTTCTCTCTTTAGGCATCTGTCCCTTTACCAGGGAGAAGACCAGCCCTAACACACACTCTCAGCTTCACCTGAACAGCGTTATGTAAACCTAGACTTAGTACAGCTGGGAGTCATTGTTCTAGAATCTCTGCAGTGTCTGCATTATCTAACAACGTGGAGCTGTGCCACGTGGAGAGAATATGAACCTGCCCGCCTGTTCCTGGGTTTATCCTGTCGATCTCATTACTACTGCAGCATGTTTTCTCTGCATTAGGGAGGAGCAACTATCAAAACATAAACTTGGTTGTTGGTCCATCATTTCCAACTAGTTGTGTGTATGTGTGTGTGTGTGTGTGTGTGTGTGTATTATACCTACCCAATACAACATGTGACATGTTCTTCTTTTTCCTTTGTTCAGGTATGACTATGTGGAGGTGCGTGACGGCGTGGATGAGAATGGTCAGCTGGTGGGGAAGTACTGTGGGAAGATCGCCCCGTCACCCGTGGTGTCTTCTGGGAACCAGCTCTACATCAAGTTTGTGTCCGACTACGAGACCCATGGAGCAGGCTTCTCCATCCGCTATGAGGTCTTCAAAACAGGTGAGAGGAGACCAAGTGAATGAAAAACACACACACGCGATCACAAAATCTCGTCACGCGCACACACACACACACAGCTCGGGACGTCGCTTTGGAGAAGAGGGATGATACATAGGAGGCCGAGACGTCTAATCACGAGTATAATTAGCATAAAGAGGATGTTTCTACTCGTTTCCTGGTTTGTTTGCCATTTAGTCCTGCTGCTTTAATGCATCAAGGTATTACATATGCTAAACAATATGGCTCCACACAAACGGATTAATGTGTATATATTAATGTGTATATATTAATATATATTAATGTGTACCATGTGTATATAACTGCCTTAATTGGCAGCAGCTAATCGGGAACCTTAATAAAATACCAACGCAAATATTCTCCATCAACAATCTGTAGCAACTGATTGTTTCTTGCAGTACTTCTGAGACGTACTGTAGTCATAGACACATGATGATTCTTGTTCATCCAGACTGAGAAATGTCCTCTTCCTCGGTTTACGTGACTCCACATCATCATGGTTAAGTGGAGAGGGTGAGTCATCAATGGCTTCCTGTTTCTGATAGGCTAAATTCAAATTCATATATTCAGCTGTCGTCAAAAAACCCTGAAGAAGTTCCTTCCTCAACAATACAATCTCAGTCTTGTTTTCACCAATACTGTCATGGGATGTTCTTCCTCCTTTATCTGAAGACCACACAAGAGGCAGAGCTTCCTGTTGTTGCCTTGGCTTCCTGTGTTTATGGAGGGCTGGGGAAAGGATTTCCATTGAGTAACTGGGAGAGAGGGTGGACACAGACAGGTGCAACAGAGAGCAGACTCCACTCTGATTAATTAACCCTCAGCCAGTCTATGGGATGACCCAGACACTCAGAGAAGATGGAAGCCCTGACAGGGCCCTCTTTTTAATCTCTGAAGTGTGTGTGTGTAGGGGTAGGGTATGTGTGTGTATCCGTGCGTGTGTGTCCCTTTGATCTGATGTTAATGCGCCCACACGCCAGCTGCCTCACACACATCTCCCCACACTTCAGTGAAGTGCAGCATTCCCTGTTGATGAGGCAGTTCAATTGTACACACCACATTCCTCTGAGGAGGTGTTTCCCAGTCTCATCCATTAAAAGGACTGATTAGAAACGAGCTGGGTTAGGGCCCCTGGGCTACGAGGGATGGGGGGAAGAAGTGCTGAATGCAGGGCGTTGCGATATGGAGAAATATATCATATTGATATCCAGATGTGTTTTCACTGAGAGGGGAATATGTCCTATTGGAGCCTACTGGAGCCTACCCAGGATGCTGTAGTCTTGGGGGGATGTTTTGCTCCGGACCATCCCCTGTAAAGCTGGCATCATGGTTGTGCCGTCAGGACCGGGCCGGTTCTTCTGTGGCAGCCAGGCAACAGAAGCTTGTTTAGCTTTGAAATCAGCGTTGTGTTTTGACTACAGCAGAGCCGGTTGCCGCCAAGGCGGTGGCTCTGAGATCAATTAAACCAAATGTGTCGGACTCTAGTAAGACTTGCTGTCGCCATTTGTGTCGGCTAATGGGGATCCTAATAAATAAAAGTTTACATGTGTTAGCATCAGCAGATTTGTGTTGGCTATCTGGCTAATACCACCCCGGTGTTGATACGCTTACCTAATCAACGAGCTGGCTGCTCTCTAAACCAAAGGATGGAGGCTTATGTTCCGTCCCATATTGCACCCTATTCCCTATTTAGTGCACTACCTTTGAAAAGGGCCAATAGGGCTCTGCTCCATTTGGAACGGACCATTAGCCTCCATCCTTTGGTTTAGAGAGCAGCCAGCTCGTTGATTAGGTAAGCTTTTCAACAACGGGGTGGTATTAGCCAGATAAGCGTCAGCAGATTTGTGTTGGCCAACACATGTAAACTTCATGATACACAGATGTTGAGATAGCGTTGGGGAAGTAATGCAAGGAATGCCGTGCATCTTAATTAGCCTGAATTGAGGAATATTACAGTATCTGTACAGTACTAGAGGGCAGCTTCAGGCAATGGGGGCTGTGTTCCTTCAGAGGTAAATGAGGGGTCAAGGTCAGATGAGAAACAGGGTACATACACGTGCATAGACACCTAGACTCTCTGTGAGGAACCTGGAGCGCAGCCCTGGCTTTCATCAGCAGTGCAGTCAACAGAGCAGAGGAATGTATAATTGGGGGGAAAAAACAGGTTGTTTGTAGTCCTCCACATCTCTCACACACTGGTTTTTCAATCAAGGGATCTTAATTAGCCCAGGCTATTTCTTTTATGGGCAGTAAATTGTCGGCCTCGCTCCACAGAGAGAGAGAGAGAGAGAGAGAGAGAGAGAGAGAGAGAGAGAGAGAGAGAGAGAGAGAGAGAGAGAGAGAGAGAGAGAGAGACACAGAGAGAGACAGACAGACAGACAGACAGACAAGTCCAGCTTATGTTGTCTATTGCTGGAGTGCACTATGGTCACCGAAACTAAGACACAGCTAACTCCTCCAAGTTCCCACCATCACCCGTTTAGGCCAAATGGTCCGGGCCGGATTTCAGAAGACAAACAGGCCATCCTTCCTGACTAGAAGCCTTTATGTTTATCCTGTCATCTTGTCTCACTTAAAGTCTTCCTCAAGTGTCTCAGAAAAGGTCCCTCTCCTTCTGAAAGAAGCCATATGCTTCTGGTTAACAGCTCTGCAATTTGTAACTCTCAGAGCCACATCAAGCCTGGCGCTGGGCCCATTGAAGTGGGCAAAGAGAGAGAGAAAGAGAGAGAGGGGGAGAGAGAGGGGGAGAGAGGCAGGGATCATGCCACTGTTCCTCCCTCCATCCCTCCTCCCCCTCTCCCTGATGCTGCTCACTTCGATGGAATTTGAAGAGTGGAGAAAAGGGGATTGGGAAGGAGGGGAGAGGAGGGGATGAGGGAGGTTATCTGCCCTGCCTTTAAGTGAAAAGCCCCATCATTCCGCATTTCACTCCCCAGAGCCGTTTATCATGTTCCTGCTCTGCGAGCGCTTTTTACGAGGACACCTGTGTCAACTCCCAGGAGAGAAGGAGGGAATGAGGAGAGGTGAGGGAGAGGGGGAGACTGATGCAGGGCAAGTGGGCCGTTCAGCTTTCATCTCGTGTGCGCTCTCATAGGCACAGGTCACATCTGGCACAGGCACACACCCCATAGAAACTTTAGACTCAAACTCTCTCTTTATGCTTAAGGCCCCTCATTGGTGCTCTGTCTCATCCCTCACTGTCAACATAGGAGGAAATTATGTCATAAGCATGTTGACATGCTAAATGCCTGTCAGTGCGTCAAAAAGAGAGAGAGTGTGTGTGCGTTTTTGTTTGAATGAATGACACACACCCCCAGCTGTAGCTTCAGGTTAACATTTGATTATGTGTCCAAAGAGTAATTGTCCACTGCCCGTTAACCCTTCTATCAGTGTAGCTACAGGCGAGGAAACGTCCACCCAGAAGTAGCTAGTTACTAGGCGGAGTGGGCTAATTATCAACCAGATCGACACATGGAAAATATGCAGCAGGGATTTGCTCAGCAGACTTAGAACAGCACCTCCGGACATTAAGGCCCCGGTCCATAATAATCCTGACCAGGCAGGGAAGGAGGGAGAGAGAGGCAGTCATGTTAAAGGCATGTGCCATGTCGCCGTGGTAACCAATGATTAGCCACACGGTATTACAGCAGTCTCCTTTCACCATCTAAAGAAACATTTTGAAATGCTAAATAGACAAACCTAGCCTAAGGGAAAATGTATGAGGGGACGAGCATGTTGAAAGAGGCCCCAAGTCAGCTGTTGAAATCGTATTTTAAATCAAATCACATTGTATTGATCACATACACATGGTTAGCAGATGTTAATGCGAGTGTAGCGAAATGCTTGTGCTTCTAGTTCCGACTATGCTGTAAAATCTAACAAATAATCTAACAAATTCACAACAACTACCTTATACACACAAATACACACAAATGTAAAGGGATGACTAAGAATATGTACATATAAATATATGGATGAGCGATGGCCGAACGGCATAGGCAAGATGCAGTAGATGATGTAGAATACAGAATATACATACGAGATGAGTAATGTAAGATATGTAAACATTATTAAAGTGACGTTATTTCAAGTGACTAGTGATATCTTTATTAAGTCCGTTTATTTAAGTGGCCAGAGATTTGAGTCTGTATGTTGGCATCAGCCACTCTATGTTAGTGATGGCTGTTAACAGTCTGATGGCCTTGAGATAGAAGCTGTTTTTCAGTCTCTCGGTTCCAGCTTTGATGCATCTGTACTGACCTCGCCTTCTGGATGATAGCGGGGTGAACTGGCAGTGGCTTCGGTGGTTGATGTCCTCTATGATCTTGTTGGCCTTCCTGTGACATCAGGTGCTGTAGGTGTCCTGGAGGGCAGGTAGTTTGCCTCCGGTGTTGCGTTGTGCAGACCGCACTACCCTCTGGAGAGCCTTGCGGTTTCCGTACCAGGCGGTGATACAGCCTGACAGGATGCTCTCGATTGTGCATCTCTAAAAGTTTGTGAGTGTTTTAGATGACAAGCCAAATTTCTTCAGCCTCCTGAGGTTGAAGAGGCGCTGCTGCGCCTTCTTCAAAACACTGTCTGTGTGGGTGGACCATTTCAGTTGTTTTTCTTCAGCTGTTGGTAATCAGGCCTACCACTGTAGTGTCGTCTGCAAACTTGATGATTGAGTTGGAAGCATGCATGGCCACGCTGTCAAGAATGAACAGGTAGTACAGGAGAGGGCTGAGAAGGCATCCTTGTGGGGCTCCAGTGTTGAGGATCAGTGGGGTGGAGATGTTGTTTGCTACCTTCCCCACCTGGGGGCGGCCCCTCAGAAAGTCCAGGACCCAGTTGCACAGGGCGGGGTCGAGACCCATGGTCTCGAGCTTAATGACGAGTTTCGGGGGTACTATGGTGTTAAATGCTGAGCTGTAGTCAATGAACAGCATTCTTACATAGGTATTCCTCTTGTCCAGATGGGTTAGGGCAGAGTGGGTCTAGGGTGTCAGGTAGGGTGGAGGTGATATGAT